>NW_027176483.1:2230073-2245073 GCF_023349555.1 Cebidichthys violaceus
CGCTCGTCTCACAGGAGGTGATGTGCTTCATGTCTTTGGGGTCTCTTGTAACAATAACTATCAATCTTTCTCACATATTTCTCTTAAAGTCAACGGCTGCTGAGCAGCTTAACGTCTCTGTCCGTGGTGCTGAAAACTCTTTCAGTTTCACTCACTGAATGGAGCTAAAGAGGAGTTACTGTTGTTGAACTCATCAGATTCCTTCCTTCCTTTCCTTTCCCTTCCTTCCTCTCCTCCTCCTCCCTTCTTTCTCCTCCTCCCGTTCCCTTTCCCCTTCCTTCCTTCCTTCCCCTCCTCCTTCCTTCCATCCTTCGCCCTCCTTGCTTTCCCTCCATTCTTTTCCTCCTCCCTTTTCTTCCTCCCTTCGCCCTCCTTCTCCTCCTCCTCCTCCTCGCTTCCCTCCATTCTTCTCCTCCTCCTACTCCTCGCTTCTCTCCTTTCCTTCCTCCTCCTCCTCGCTTCCTTCCTGCCCTCCCCCTCCTTGCTTCCTTCCTGCCATCGCCCTCCTCTCTCCTCCCCCCTCCCTCCTCCTCCTCTTTCTTCCTACTCCTCCTCTGCTCCTTTCTTCCTTCCCCTCCTCCTTGCTTCCTTCTCCTCCTCTCTCCTCCTACTCCCCTCTCCTCCTCGCTTCCTTTCTTCTCCTTGTTTCCTCTCTCCTCCTCGCTTCCTTTCTTCTCCTCGCTTCCTTTCTTCTCCTCGCTTCCTCTCTCCTCCTCGCTTCCTCCTCTCCTCCCTCCCTCCTCCTCTAGTCTCTGATCTCTGATCATGTTTCATTGTAAACAACCAATCAGAGGAGAGCTAGTAACGTTAGCAGCACCGCTAACGGCTAACCAACGGAGGTTCACTTCGGTTTACACTATGATGCCTTCAGGCTCTGCTCAGTGAACATGAGTACCAGCTGCTCTAATCAAACATCAAAGGATCTGTATCTGTTAAACGTGGATCATCAACGATCAGCAACTAGTTTATATATCTGTGATCCGTGACTTTTAGGATCCGTTTGCACCACTAGCTAGAAGGTTATTCATAATTTAGACATGACTAAACATTGTTTCTAGAGCAGCAACAGTTATGTATCTTTATAAAGTCCTTAATATTTGACTGGCAACATTAATAAAATGGACAACATTTCAGAGTGAGGCTCATAAAGAACCAGACCGACCTGTGCCGCGGCTCTTGAACGGCCTGTTTTGAAGAAGACCACCACTCCGTACGTGTTGACCCACCGAGCCGGCCTTCAGGTCGTCCAGTCGGCCTGTACGTGTATTTGGGAGCCTTGGTCCTGGAAACCTGAGGAGAACCAAAGCTGGAGTTAAAAGAAAAAGAAAAAAGAGGCACCAGCAGCTCAGGTTAGCACGCTACGCTACGCTACATGCTAATGTTAAAGAGATAAATATGAATCATATTCTCCTAAGATATGCTATTTTACTTTCAGGAGCTCTTATTTCTAATTCAACAGTTCAAACCTCTACGTCTCAGAGAAGCCTACTGGTCCAGCTGACAGAAGCTGTTCTTTACTTTCTTCTCCTGTAATGATCAGTGAGGAATGTTTCACTTCAAAGAAAAAACGTCCTCCTCCTTCCTCCCTCCTCCTCCTCCTCGCTTCCTTCCTTCCTTCCTTTCCTCCTCCTCCTCCCCCCTCTTCCTCCTCGCTTCCCTTCCTTCCTTCCCCTCCTCCTTGCTTCCTTTTCCTCCTCTCTCCTCCACATCCTCCATCCTTTCCTGATCCTCCTCCTCCCCCCTCTTCCTCCTCGCTTCCTTCCTTCCTTCCCCCTCCTCCTTGCTTCCTTCTCCTCCTCTCTCCTCTATATCCTCCATCCTTTCCTTTCCCTTCCTTCCTTCCATCCTCCTCCTCTCTCCTCCTCCCATTCCTCCTCTTCCTCCTCTCTCCTCCCTCCTTCTCCTCCTTCCTTCTACCTCTTCCTCCCTCCTCTTTTTCCTCCTCCTTCCTTCCCCCTCCTCCTCCTTCCCCTCCTCCCCCTCCACACACACACACACACACACACACACACACACACACACACACACACACACACACACACACACACACAGACCCAACTACATGAAGTGTTAACATTAACATTAGCACGCTACGCTACATGCTAATGCTAACACTTCATGTAGCCCGACTACATTTACCACGGACCTTATTTCAGACATCTAAACAAAAGACACATCGACCTCGAGACAGACGGCTTGTGTGACATTATTATTTTACTACAGTTATGAAAAGATAACGACAACAGAGTATAAAGGTCCAAAGAACACAATAAAGTTATGACAAAAAAGTCCTAATGCTGAGAAATAAAGTTGTAATATTATCAGGAAAAGTTGAAAAATAGCCAGCAGACACAAGCCTTTTGCAAGTACAAATATTAACTATACAATACCTCTTCCTAGTAGTACTAGAACTTTATTCTAATAATATTTGTTCTTCTAATTTTAAGACTTTTCTCTAGAAAATCGTCACCTCTCCTCTCAAAGTGTCAGATCTTTCGAGACGGGGGAACTGGAAGTGCATAAACGCCGACTCGTGTCAGACGGCTACAATCACAGCAGCTCAAGGTGTTTGTGGAGCGCGCTCAGTATTTAATTACAACACTAATCCTGCAGGATATCGTGCAGAAAAGCCCAGAATAAAACCTCGCGATGAGCAGCGTTTTGTCTTCGTCGCTGCCGACCGAGACGAAGACGAAGTGATGTTTCAAACGGCGCCATCTCGGCATTTATCTCGACGAACGTCGTCCTCCGATGGACGTCAAAAGCGGAGCGAGCGGACGACTGAAGTTCCCAACTTCCTCCGTCAGTGAAGAAGGAGCTCATGAAACAAACGAGAGCGGCGGTCTGTCCAAAATGTATTTTTACCGGCATTTGTTCTACAGCGTACTCAAACTCAAAGAGTCGGAATTAAAATCAAGGCTTTACATTTTGATCACAGGCTTCAGGAAACATTTAATCTCCTTTTATATACTCTTTTTCTGTGAGCGTTATTCCGTCTTGTTAATTTATTCTGTTCTAAAAATGTTTATCAAAGCTCCGTTTCACTGATCCGTCCTCGGTTTCATCTTCTATTTAAATATTAGATACAACATAGATCAGATATAGATCTATGTTTTACTATATTGTGATGATCTTTAAACGGCCCACTTCCACAATCGTTCTCACGTGTTTCTGATTCTGCTTTAAATTCACTCAGAGACAGAAATGTTTCACTCTGTCCCTTAAAAGCTGCTCAACATTCAACATGAGGGAGTTCACTTTGTATTTCACTCAGACAGTGGATGGTTAGGTAGAATAACTTCATATCTTAAAGGGCGAGTCAATTATTATTGTTATTATTTTAGGTTTTTAAAATCATCCTGTTGCTTCCCACTGGTGTTCTTTATGTATTCAAAACATGTTATTTTCCAAAGCTCTTCCTAAAACCTTTATTCCCGTGGGACCTGGTGGAGGTTAGACAGACAGACAGACAGACAGACAGACAGACAGACAGACAGACAGACAGACAGACAGACAGACAGACAGACAGACAGACAGACATATATATGCATCCCTCAACCCCTTCATCCCTCTACCCCTTCATCCCTCAACACCTACCCTACATCCCTTCATCCCTCGACCCCTTCATCGCTCAACCCCTACCCTACATCCCTTCATCCCTCGACCCCCTACCTCGACCCCTTCATCCCTCGACCCCTACCCTACATCCCTTCATCCCTCTACCCCTTCATCCCTCGACCCCATCACTTTAAACAGATCAGGTGTTTTTTAACAGCAGTATTCTTCACACAGTATCAGTTATATTTCTTCACTATCTGTGCTCAGTGTGTGACTTTATTTAAACGTTCCACTGCTGTGCAACATGAATAAAATGTTCCGCACACGTTTCAGCAAAATGTCTGTCTTCTGTTTTCACGACGGTCAGAGCATGTGAACGCAGCTCCCACTGTTCATCAATATAATGCACCGTAACTCTGAGGTGATGACGGTTACCCGGCGATAATACCGCGTTAACTTTCCCAGCACTAATATAAATATACATCCTCAACCATAGTCAGAGTGTATTACCTACAGTAACTTAGACGGCAGGTCGGCGGTCCGAGTTGGAGACAGGAAGCTCAGTGAAGTACTGCTGCTAGTGTGGATCTGAATGTCACCCAATAACTAACTTACCAACCGAAGCAACCCCAGCGGTTTGAGAGGTGAAATGACTGTTTTTGTCAGTGGAGTCTGGTGCCATTAAAGAGAGCAACATAACGGTTAGAGTTCCCCGTCTGTCGGCAAGTTAAAGGGGTGAAAATATTCTAACTATAGCTTCAATTAAAGCGATTTAATGCTGCGATATCACATTCTTCTTCTTCTTGCACGTTTTTAAAAGCTGTGGGGTCTAAAGGCTCTCGTATCAAACCGTAACAATCCTGCTCTCCACACCACCACCACCACAGAGACACAAGAGGTCTGCGGAGACCCCCGATCCAGCCGGCAGCTGACGTAAAGTCCTCCTGACGGATACAAGACCTCCAACAAACACACGAGACCCTCTTCGGCTAAGCGGGGCCGTCTGACTCTGACCTTAGCGGGGAGCGCAGCGCTCCTCTTGGAGGCCGGCGGGGATCTGGGATCAGGAGGAGGAGGCGGCGGCGGGCGACACACCTGAGGGAGGACGACGGAGAAGAGACGTTAAAGTTCACTGAACAAGCTTCACATCAGAGTCCAAAATCACACATATGTACAGTATATATCAATCTGGGTACAAAAAGGATCAAATTCTCGGCCCGGTTGTTAGGGCCACATCATAGTTTGATTGACAGCTTTGACACCAGCTCAAACGCACGAAGAACACTGAGAAAGAGCCTCTTCATATAAGCAATATATTCATTACTCAAGAGTCCTCACGTAAACACAGGCGTCGTCTCCAGACAGCAGCAGGTTGAAGGGGTGCAGCTTGTCCTTGTTGAACGTGGGAGATCTGCCCACAGCGAAGCCCGAGGCCACGACCAAGTCCTGCAGGAGAAACGACGAGAGGAACGACAAGCAAAGAAGCCGCGGATTATCAACCGAGAGCGCAGAGATAAATACACATCCCTCTCTCCCGGAGGGAGGACGGATTGATGTCGCATCCTCGGAGACGTTAGAAAGGAAGACATCGCGACAAGTTTCGCAGACGATAAGCCGGTGTGAAAATGGAGATAGTCTTTTGTGCGGCGTGTCAGCCGCTCCTGGGACGGCTTTTTTTAAAGCCCGGCGCTCAGGGCTGACAAAAGGGAAGCGCAGAATGTCTGAATAATCACGTTTACAGAGACACGCAGCCTGACGGGAGGAACTCTGTCATCTGCAGCCGCGCACGGCCCGCCATACGACCTCCTGTCTTCAACGAGATCCATCAAGATGCTGCTGGCGGGGGGGGGGGATTATCCCCGATGCGTTCACTGTCCCCGTCCAGGTCAAAACAAACTCTGTAAACACTTTTGTTGAGTCACTTGGTTTGCAGAGATCAAAGCAGAGCCCTGAAACACCAAAGGGGACGGATTCTCTTTGAAGAGAGACGTTAAAAGATGTAATCCTGGAAAAAAACATAAACGTCAGTCACGCTTGATGTTGTTGACACTGTGTGTGTGTGTGTGTGTGTGTGTGTGTGTGTGTGTGTGTGTGTGTGTGGAGGAGAAGGAGGAAGAGGAGGAGGAGGAAAGAGGAGAAGGAGGAAGGAGGAGGAGGAAAGAGGAGGAAAGAGGGAGGAGGAAAGAGGAGGAAAAGGGATGAGGAGGAGGAAAGAGGAGAAGGAGGAGTACGAGGAGGAGGAAAGAGGAGGAAAAGGGAGGAGGAGAGAGAAGAAGGAGGAGGAGGAAAGAGGAGGAAGAGGGAGGAGGAAAGAGGAGGAAAAAGGAGGAAAGAGGAGGAAGGAGGGAGGAGGAGGAAAGAGGGAGGAGGAGGAGGAGGGAGGAGGAAGAAAGGAGGGAAGCGAGGAGGAGAAGGATGGAAGGGAGGAAGGAAGGGAAAGGAAAGGAAGGAGGAAGAAGGAGGGACATTATGCGTGTGTGTGTGTGTGTGTGTGTGTGTGTGTGTGTGTGTGTGTGTGTGTGTGTGTGTGTGTGTGTGTAGCGGCTACTTAGTCACAAAACAACAGGAGAGGAACCGGAGATGAAATACAGAGCGCTTCTTTTCACAATAAAAGCTTAAAAGTTGAAAACAACGTTTAACACGAATCGGTGGCTTTCATTAGCAGCGAGTTAAAGTTTTGGGTTTTAAATATTATAACTTTGAAGTGAAAGATTAATTCTGGTTTATTACAATTTGGGATTTAATGTTGTAGTTCTGTCCATCACCGTACATATCTACCGATAATAAAACGGTAGAAGGGAAGTAAAGGTAGCAATACCACAGTGTAGACATGTTTACTGAAGGACCCATGCGGAGGATTTTGGGAGATGTATGTGTCAGAAATGGAATATAACATCCATAACTATGATCTTCATTCGTGTGTTATCATCTGGAGCTAAGAATCATCGTAGCTTCGTTCTTCTTCTTCCCGGAGTCCGACGTGTTTCTACAGGAGCCCAAAACGGACAAACAAAAAGACTTTTGCAGGTTTTTTTTACCTTTTTGTTACCTGTAGGCCACCGTAGTTCTCTGACACGCTTGGCAAAGGAGGACTGAACCGGAGGAGTATTCAGTCAGCTGCAATCTGCACCCTGACCACTAGATGTCACTGAATCCTACACGCTGCTCCTTTAAGTAAAAGTACCGACGTCATCTTCACCTTCGCAAAAGCAAAAATGCTGACTATGCAGAACAATGCGCATCATAATATTGGATTATAACGGTTAACGTGAGCGTCACTTTAACGGTGAGGCTGGTGAAGGCGGAGCTAATCTTAATTACTTCTTAGACGTTACCTGCTGGGTAGCTTGTATCTCAATATGCATTACATCGTCGTTTATTAGTTTAATTTTTATATACTATCCAACCAAAACTCTGCAGCACATCTGGGATAAAAGAATCCAAGGAATCGGACCGCTCTGAAGCACCGAAAGTTATTAGATCAATAAAAAGGGGAGCGAAGAGCACAATAACTTCCTCTGGGATGTGCTGGAGAAGCAGAACTAAAGCAGTAAAGAAAAGTAAGGACAGTGCTTGAGTACATGTACTCGGTTACATTCCACCACTGGGTTAAAGCGCAGTAGAGATTCTTCACGCGGGATGTTCTGTTTCTACAAATCATCACAATCTTGACCGAGCTCGAAACACACAAATACGCAAAATGAATTAATTTCATTCCAGAGGACAACGGCACAAACAAACCACACGAATCAGCTCATTACCTCCTTCAAATAACAGGCTTTATGATGCGGGAAATTACAATTTCCACGGACACGCCTTCTAAATAGCCTCCTCCCTTTCTTTTTTCCCCTCCTTAATGAAAATAACATAATGAAATCTCATCAGCATCAGGCGTGAATATTTAAATCAAATAAAAAAAGGCTTTCAAAGCCTCACAAGAGTCGAGGGAGCGACATCCCTCGACTCTCCGTTTGACACTCAACTGACATAAATCAGATTAAATGTAATAAATCGTGTTATTCCAGCAGATTAGGAAGAAGAAACCAGAGCCGGTCGATCGTCTGTGCCAGATGTGGGAGAACAGGATGAACGGCGACATTAAAAAATAATTAAAAAAAAAAAAAAAGGCAGTTTATGAAAGCAGAGAAAAATAATGTGAATACTCACTCGCTCACAGCTTCTAAATGACTCCATTAAAACACATTTAGAGGGGAAACAACCGTGAAAAGATGTCTGCTTCTTTGTTTGTGTCACGCGTGAAGAATCGGAATAATTTTTTACGGACGAGACGGAGATATAACTTCAGAAAATGTAATTATCGCAACCATCAAATCCTGTTGTCATATTTTTAATTAGGCAGAATTAAAATGTATTATATCGTTTGATTACATTTTGGGTTGTTTTTTTTTCCCCCGTGTCTAAAGTGAGGAAAAGAATAAACATGAAGCACTTTCTAAAACAACCATCTGTCTTTCAGCAGGACATAAAAGCTAAATTGAAGGAATAAATTATTATTTTTGTTTAGGTTTTGATGCATTTAAAAACACACACACACACACACACACACACACACACACACACACACACACACACACACACACACACACACACACACACACACACACACACACACACACACACACACACACACACACACACACACGACGCGCTTAAAGTGAAGTCACCCGTTTGGTTTGTGGACTGACGTTTTGACGCCTTGAGTTTGCCGATTTCGCCGTCGCCATCTTGGATTACGGCCGTCGCCATCTTGGATTACGGCCGTTGCAACCAATGAATGGAAGTGAGTATGTTTAGAATGAGGAGTGACGTAGAGACGCCGTATACGTCTCTGGTAGAGGCCTGTCAATCAGCGTGTAGCCCCGCCCCCTAAAGCATCCCCCTCTTTATGGTCTGTGTGACTCTAAATGGAGCATAATGTACTAAATGAACATCATGCTGTATTGAAGAAGACTGTAAACTAGAGATTGAGACCATAAACTCATGTTTACAATGTTTACTGAGAGAATAAATCAAGAGAGAAGTAGAGTCATTTTAGACTAGACTTCTATACAACCAGAGGAGTCGCCCCCTGGTGGACACTAGAGAGAATGCAGGTTTAAGACATGCGTGTTAAACCTGTGTCTGTGTGTGTGTGTGTGTGTGTGTGTTTGAATATGTGTGTATGAAAGTGGCAGCAGAGGACACAGGAAAGTAGGAGACGTCTATATGAACTACAAGTTTCGGAATTCAAATTATAAAGAAAAGGAAGATAATGTAAAGCTGCGTTTGCTTATTTTTGTCCAAGAAACATCAACGTTGAAACTAAACGACAGCGTTAAAGAGTCTTCTGGGACGCTGGAGGTGAAACAAACACACCAGCAGAGTTCTGTTAACACTCAGACGACAGAGAGGAGAGACAAAGAAACAGAAAAGCTGTAAATTAGATTCAGCAGCCAGACACCATCGTCGTCATCATCGTCATCATCTCCATTCACACTTTATCACCACAGCACGTCTGCACACGTTAAATATAGATATGTAGGATACACGAGTCATATTTCAGGGCTGTTTGCACTTCTCCAGCTCCTCAGAAACCTTCAGGAGTCATCAGCGGCGGTTCTGATGAGTCCATCTTATGAGAGGAATGTGAATCCACAACGACACCACCAAACCGCGTGAACGCAAACCGACCGACCGCAGGATTTTATGGTGACAGATGTGCGATTTCAAAAGCTAAAACTACTAATAAATCCTATCTGCTGATGGTGAAAATCGGACGAGGAAGCGATCGTATTGATCTGTATTTAAGGCCCGATGAAGAGTGCGACAGCGATCCCACAGCGACACGCTTCAATCACAGACACCCTCGAGCTCTTCTTCTAATAACATGATCAGTTACTAATCAACGAAACATCAATAAACGCATCAGGAGAATTTAAAGAGCTGCGTCAACATCTGTCAGTCACATCTGACGTTGCGTTTACTCCTTTTGTTCATGAATAAAAAAGTCTTTATCGCTAGTTTCAAGTCTTCTTCAGTGCAGCGTGACGTTCATTTTGTAAGTTATGGTCCATTTAGAGTCGTAAAGCAGGGTATGCTTTAGGGGCGGGGCTTACTGTGATTGACAGGTCTCTACCAGAGAGAAAAAAAATCGCCAAACTCGAGGCTTCAAAACATCGACGTCGTCTACTTCTTGTGCACGGTCGGCGGCGTGAACAAGGAAGTGGACCAGAACTAAAACGCAACACCGTATCGGTTCTTCCACCTTGATCCGGACCAGATGAACCGAACCACACGGGTGTTCGAAGGCACCCCGAGCAGAACCTACCCCTCGGCCGACAGCTCGACTGAAGTCCTCGGCCAGCGCTCCGAACAGGACCACGTTGATTGACGGGTTCTGGGACGAGGCGGTCGGCGGGGAACCTTCTTCTGCGAAAGAGAGACAACGGAACATCGATGAGGATCTCTTACTGACACTCGCTGTAAAACGTAATCATGACTTTGCAAACATTGAAAGTCACTAAAGACGGTGAACTCTGGATTGTTCCAGCTCATGAAAACCGTCCAATCGATCCCGTTATTCAAGTGCAAACAATTCTCTTAATTACAGCGACGCATTTGTGAGAAGTCGCTGGTTTTCTTTGTCTTATGTGACAACAGACTGACTATCTTTGGGCCACAAGCCAAATGCTGGTAAAATAAGAATGATGGTAATCTATTGTGGACAAAAAAAACATTCATTTCAATTACTGACTGGAGGATTCTGCACGGGCGCGGTGACAAGACAAACCCGATTCTCTGACAGACGGCATTCAAACACTTGTTGCTCGTCGCCACCAACGTTCGCTGACAAAACACGGCGGCCAAAAATAATTCAAACCCACAGTGTTTGTTCTGTGACTTAGACCGAGAGTAGAAGAGAGCTATGAGTAAGAAGAAGTCCGCCAGACGCTCGGCTAATTCATGCGGCGTAAAATGCCGCAGGCATTCAGAGCCGCTGTGTGTGGGAAAAAAAAACAAACTCATTTCTGTAGATTACGGCACATCTTGTGATGCACCGCGGGAGGATTCATGTTTTTTTTGTTGTAATGCATTAAAGTTTTAGGACGCGTCGATGATCGTGGTGCATTTGAATCATCGGTAATGGAATCATGAGGCCAGTGAAGATTCACACCTCTAGCATTTCAATATTTGACCACATCTGGACTGAGGAGGAGTGACGTAGAGACGCCGTATACGTCTCTGGTAAGAGACCCGTCAATCACTGTGTAGCCCCACCCCCTAAATCATCCCCTGCTTTATGGTCTGTTTGACTCCAAATGGACCATAATGTACTAAATGAACATCATGCTGTATTGAAGAAGACTGTAAACTAGAGATTGAGATCATAAACTCATGTTTACAATGTTTACTGAGGGAATAAATCAAGAGAGAAGTAGAGTCATTTTAGACTAGACTTCTATACAACCAGAGGAGTCGCCCCCTGCTGGACATTAGAGAGAATGCAGCTTTTAGGACCTTGTCCAGACACAAACCCATGACTTAAAGCCCGACAAGATCCTCTCTTGATCTCCAGAGGATCAGGCCGCCATGAACCTGAGGCTGTCACCTCCAGTGAATGAGACGTGACGTGTAATGTGTTTGTGAAATGTGGTTATGTTTGCCGGTGGTGCCGCCAACGCCTCACGTGAGTAACAGATTAACAGAACGGGAAGGCAGCTGAATATTTACTCGAGGTGTCTGCGGTGTTGAATCTAAAAACGCTTCCGCACGTCGCTTCTCAGGCGGCTTGGTGTCGCGCTCGTCTGTTTTCTACACATCGCGGTAACGGAGAACAACGACATCCATTGTATCAAGAGAAAAGAAACAGGAGAATGGGAGAAACATTAGTGACGACCGGCACAAATCAAAAAGACAAAAATCCCACAATGCACCAGCAGGACAAGCACTGAACCGCCGCTGACAAGACTCGTCTGTAAGCCAACAATACAAGAGGAGGTGGACCCGCTCACCCTGCAGCTGGGAGACACAGGCAGGGGGGGGGGTGTCGGAGAGTTTAAAAAGAATAGAAAAGGAAGGATCTTCCCCCGCCACAATAAGAGTCTCAGCTCTCTGTGGCTCTTTCATCAGGCCGCTCAGAGATAAGGAGGCCACAGACGAGGCAACAATGAGACACGCTTACCTCCATTCGCTTCTATAACCGAGACCAGCTAATGGCTTAACACACACACACACACACACACACACACACACACACACACACACACACACACACACACACACACACACACACACACACACACACACACACACACACACACACACACACACACACACACACACACCGATACTCGTCTTTTTGGGATATTATAAAGTGCGTCATTTGCTCTGACTGTTGCTTAGTCACATGCATGCATTTAATTCACCTTTTCACGACAACAAAAAGCTCCTAATTGACTTCCCCTCGGCATTCATTTTCATTTCTGCTAAAAAAAAAATACATAGAAGCTGATTTCCTTCTGTGACCGACCGGTTGCTGGTTCTATTCCGCCCTTTTTAAAAGTGCGACAGCTCTGAACCGGAGCAGCTGATAGGCGGAGACAAACGGACGCTGGGAGTGTTACCTTGAATGACGGTCTTCAGGATGAAGTTGTCAGACGCTAACGACACCAGCGGGCCTTTATCAACCACCCTCCCCTGGAGAAATATAAGAGAAGAAGAAGAGAAGAAACCCACTTAAGAGACAAGCCGGAAAGCATTCGAGGACCTCGCCGAGGAGCCCGTCAGCTGATCAAAGCCCCGTCAGAGAAGTGAGCGGCGTTGATGAGCGCCTCGGGGGAAATGAGCTGCGAGACAGAAGGTGGATTATTCTGCCGCTTTGGGGTTTTGTTTTTTTTTTCCATTCATATGTTCCTGAGAACGAGAAAATAGCCTAAAAAAAAGAACAGAAACTGGTGAACAGGTTGTGGCAGGTGACGGATAAATGAAAAGGGAATACTGAGAAGAAGAGAATGACACTCAGTGGAGGAAACTAACATTTGTGGTGGTTTTTCTTCCATCTTTTTCTTGCACTCTTGGGCTTCATTTTCTTTCTTTTTTTGGCAATGACCAGCGCAAGCAAAGCTCCGACACTTTGGTGTTTCTCCCTGAAACGCCCGTCTTTGTGGTATTATAGACTTGGCAAACGGTTGGGAGGTTCATTGAAATGAAGCAGCGCTACAGAGATTGAGCCGTCGGTATTTTTGTGAACATTGGCTCTCACATCGTTAAAGAGTGTAGAGAGAGAAGTAGTGGAGGAAGTACTCAGATATTGTACATATGTAAACGTAGTAATACTCTGTCAAACGTATGACAATCATAATAATAGAAAAAAGGAGTAGAAAATGGAAATACTCAAAGTGAAAGTACGTCTGAAGTGTTGCGTGTACATTGCGGGTCGCTGTGAACAAACCTTGACTGTTTTGTCGGAGTAGTCGGTGTCGGTGCCGATGAGCGAGATGGGAACCTTGGTCAGGTGCGCTGGTACCTGGGCGCCTGGCCCCGCCCCCTCCAGCATCACTCGCCGAGGCATGGCGTCACCTGTAGGGACACGAACGGAAACAAAAATGAATATCTGTACCAACAAACTGTGTGAGAGTTCAGTCTCTGGTTTCATTTTTTTTAGGTCTTTTGGTTTCAAGTCCAGTCGGATCGTCCCTCGATCGCAGACGACTCATTACCGGGATAAACCCTCTGACAGGAAACACCCAGATCCGTGTGGACAGCGCGGCGGGAGGGTTAAAGTCTGCGAGGCGTTTCCAGAGAAGGAACCCAGAAAAGTGCTGGCCGTGCTCCCCAGCAGGTAGCGCGTTGCTCCCCGTCACGACTCGTTAGTTTGATTCTCGGCAGATTTGACCGCCGAGTCCCCTCGTGGTAATCTCTCTCGTTTTTCCCTCACCGAGGACGAGGCAGAAGAGCGGGAACAGCCTGCGAGGTACCACGAGCTGTCCGCTCGGCCGTGCAGTCAGCTGCTCGGTCAGACGGAAAACCCGACTGGGAAAAAAAAATAATCAAATAAACCGCTCTGATATAGACCGCGGGAGGGGGGGAAGCCCGAGGCCTGAATTAGAGCAAGATGAGTGATTAATTCATGAGTCCAGAGGCGCTCTGTGTGAAGGTACCACGGATAGTTTTTGACCTACAGCTGCTACACGTCACTCCGTCTGACCCGAAAACCTCACAGAGGTTCAGAGACTCGCCTACACCTGCAGCTCGGATGGATTTCAAGTAGTCCTGTTTGTACTGGGCTCTACAACAACTGTTGTTAGGTACCCAGAGCTGACATCAGGTGTCTGAGGGCCGCACAGGAAGTCATAGGATTCAGGATTGGTCTCTTAATGGCTTTTCACAATAAATTGATTGAGCAACAAATCCACCTCTTTGCAGATGACACCGAACGCTTTCTGTCCTTTTATGTGACTGAAGACTACAATGATATCCTTCAGGAGACTCCTGAGTGTTCTCATCAGAAGACATCCCACCTGTGTGATGAAACAGACTGCTGGACCTGTGGCCTCCTGCAGCCGGTTTGTTTGTCAGCTTTGGTAAATGAACGGTAGGCTGAGTCTCCTCCCCACGCAGCAGGACGTATCAGATGAGTCGGCGGCGGTAAACAGTCGGCATGATCCACCGCCGCGGGACGACGGCTGATCCCTGCCAAACGTCGAGGCCCGGGGCCACCCGGAGCAGACGGTTCGACCTCCACCGCTCGGCTGCTCCGGGACGCTCATTAATAACTCTGAGGGTAACTCAAGTTCACCCCGACAGCGCGGTTCACGAGGAGGCCGAGAGGCTGAGCTCGGTGCAGCAGCCGGGACTGAAGACCAGACTCGAGTATAACAGATTTGTTCCCCTCACAGGACAGAGCAACCTGCTGAAGTGCCACTGAGCAAGACACCAAGTCCCATAGCGGCTTGAAAAAAAAAGTCACATCTATCAATGGCTTGAAATGTCATTTCATTTTGTTTTAAAACACCTGAAAAATACGAGTCACTTTCATCATTATTCGACTGACACAATTAATAAACAATTCAGACTCTTTTTTTTTGCATCATATCAAAACAGAAGAAAATGGAAATAATTTTCTTACTGCAGGATTTGCTGCTTTTCTCCGTTTTGCATCACTGTAAACTGTAAAAAAAATGCATTAAAACGTGTGAGCGACACGTGGACGTCGTCATCGTGACGACACCCGTTGGTTCGTGGACTGCCGTTTTGAAGCCTCGATTTCGGCATTTTGGCCGTCGCCATCTTGGTTTTTTTGCATCCAGAAATGATACAAAAAGGGGTGGAGCTAAGTATAATCGAATGATGAATAACAGATTATTTTTTGATAGGCGACCGAAATTAATGAAAAATGAACTTTCCTGAAGTGAAAAACGCAACGTGAAAGAGTTAAAGTTG
>NW_027176483.1:2247573-2500073 GCF_023349555.1 Cebidichthys violaceus
CACGTATTTTTTTCTGACGATACTAATTGCAGATCATTGATGATCCATACTGTTGTTTGGATTACAGCAGCTGGTCTACTGGTGGTTTCTTTCTTCATAAAAACAAACAAAGAAGAAAATAAAAGATTGTATTGTTATGGATTAAAACAAATCTAGTCATTAGTGGTGTTAATGATGTATAATAAGCTGCTCAGAGTTAGTGTCAACAGCTCATAATTCATCTCTAACATTGATTTACGTTGTTGCAAAAACATCTTTAAACAACTATAATGAATCAAGTTGTTTCTCACCAACACTACATTTCACGAGTGTTACATAAGAACACATCATAACAACAGATTTAGTGTTCACAATTTCTACACGTCTGTGCAACGTGAATGTAATCGTCTGTGAGATGTCTTTGTAGACGAGCGCGTTACATGTTGGTTCATCAGTGACGGGGAATTGAACCTCTAACCCCGACAGTGTTAGTGCCTCGTTGACCAGAATGAAGAATATTTGTCTCTTTTTATCAGAAGAGGCTGAACATATTGAGAAGAACTGGAGGAGGTATACAACGATACACACCGTCTGTGCAGCCCAGATATGTTTCTGGCCACACAAATCATCCGTCTTATCTCCCCCCCCCCCCGGGTAGAGAACACAGATCTAACAAACAAAAGAAAAAGAGGATATCTCCATGCAGACTGGAGGAGCTTCCTCTGCAGTAGTAATCCTCCCCGAGGGCAGCGAGGGATGAACCAAACTCCACAGCAGTCAGCTGTTCATTTCAGCCACAGATGTGCGTGAACGACACCACGACCGGGGCAGCGGCTCGGGCCGTAATCAAAAGTTTTCGTTGTACGCCGTTAGCGCGAAATGTGCCGAGGTCACGCTGTGGAGGGTGAGGACGAAACGGCTGGAAGAACAAGCCTTCAACTTCCTGATTAGCCACAAAACGCAACAGAGAGAGAGAGAGAAACAAGGACGCCGTATCACCGTTGAAACACATCCAACATGCAGCAGCGTCGCCCAGATGTGTCGGTCACCAGGATGAGGGAAGAAGCCACCCAATGGGTGTTTTTACAGCGCGAAAGCCTTTACACACCTTTTATTGTGAAAGGTGAGAGCGGAAGGACTGGATCTGGTCTGTGCTACTAGGAGTCATACAGTTTACACAGAGTAGAATCAATGAGGTCTGGAGTCAGCGGTTCTGCCGTCGGTACTTTCTTAGTTCTGGAGTGAGACGTCCTCTCTCTGTCTCCCTGTCTCTGTGTCTCTTTGTCCCTTTGTCTCTGTGTCTCTTTGTCCCTTTGTCTCTGTGTGTCTCTTTGTATCTTTGTCTCTTTGTCTCAGTACAGCGTGAGACTCGCATCACGACCCTTTATCGTTGCTCCATGAAGCTGAGCCAATATGTTCAGCAGCTCTGCCAGTTTTTAGGAGACCACAAAGACACAGTCCAGGTCCTCCTGCCACAGATGCTGTTACTACGAGTCTCATGATGTCTGATTAGTGATTTTAGTTCAAACTAACTTCATCACGAGGATTTGTTTATCGTAAATGGCATGTTTTATTCACCAAATGACCACATTTCGTGGTCGTCCGATTGGATTTTTTATTATCAATGTGGATAAAAGTAACAAAAGTAATAAAAGTATTCTTGCTGTGCAGTTATTTTATTCTTCAATACACCTTATGATAAATCCATCATTCAGGTCCTAGTTACAGGAGAGTCCAGATGTTTTAACGAAGAGAAGAAACTAAATGATGTCGTACGTTTGTGTGCCGATAGCAGCAGATAGTTTTTGGGGAGGTGAAGCTCTGCCATACTGACACAGTGAGGTTTGTGACTGCAGGCCCCACGGCGAGCCATCAGATGATTAGACGACAGAATCAACAGCTCTGTAATTACTGCGTCAGAGGAGATGACAACTTAATAATGTTATGTAAATGCACAAAAAGGTATTCTGGTATTAAAAACGTACCTCACAGCGACGAAGAACACTTCAGATAAAATGAAAGGAGAAGTCCGCGGAGCAGAGAGGGAGAGGCGACCCGACCCTGGTCGGAGCTGGCCGAGGCCACGCTGCGATTGGCCGGTCCGTGTTTGAGGGGCGGGACTTAGCAAAGGGTCAGTTGCTTTGCTTCCATATGAAGTATTTTAAGTCGCAGTCATCAAATACCGACTACGGTTCTTTATTCTGACTTTTTCCAGCAACGTCAAGACCTCAGGAACAACAACGCCTGGATATATATAGAGTGACAGGTCGCTAACGGAGTCGACAACAACAACAACAACAAAGGTGCAAATATGGTCGCAAAGCAAAAAAACTAAATACCAAAACTAGAGGCCGAAACGCAGACAAGAGAGAGACAGACGCTGCCTCTCGGTAAACACAAACTCAACATCTGCATACGCTTTTGTCTTTCCCTCGATGCGTTGGGAAGCAGAAAGAAAACACCTCCACCACAACCACTTCCTGTTCTACACCACACCCACTTCCTGTTCTACGCCACAGCCACTTCCTGTTCTACACCACACCACAGCCACTTCCTGTTCTACGCCACAGCCACTTCCTGTTCTACACCACACCACAGCCACTTCCTGTTCCACACCACAGCCACTTCCTGTTCCACACCACAGCCACTTCCTGTTCCACACCACGGCCACTTCCTGTTCCACACCACAGCCACTTCCTGTTCCACGCCACAGCCACTTCCTATTCTACGCCACAGCAACTTCCTGTTCTACGCCACAGCCACTTCCTGTACTACACCACAGCCACTTCCTGTTCTACGCCACAGCCACTTCCTGTTCCACACCACAGCCACTTCTTGTTCTACGCCACAGCCACTTCCTGTTCTGCTCAAAGTGTGATACGGTCCTACACTATCTAACTCCAGGTGCACGTTGTCTGCACACGAAGCATCGTTCACGTTTCTACATGAATGTATAATCCGTCAGCCAGGTGAGTTTTCAGTAAAAAATAAAACCCTGATTGTGCATCGAGCAGCCAGCGTGGCGGAGAGGAGGAATAACCAGGTGGCTCAATGCCCGCCCCCCCACCCCCACCTTCATAAAACCATCCAGCAGGAGGTGGCCGGGTCAGGCATTGAGTGATCGGTCCCGCAGAGAGCAGGAGGCAGCGCTGGACTTTTTAACTCTCAGGAGAGAGGAGGCAGGAGGGAGGAGAGATGAGGAAGGAGGGAGGAGGCTAGA
This sequence comes from Cebidichthys violaceus, assembly GCF_023349555.1. Taxonomy (NCBI): domain Eukaryota; kingdom Metazoa; phylum Chordata; class Actinopteri; order Perciformes; family Stichaeidae; genus Cebidichthys; species Cebidichthys violaceus. The sequence goes on from NW_027176483.1 coordinate 2,250,773, forward strand.
GGAGTGAGCTCACCTTTACAGTCTGGATCCTTGTAGACCAGCTGCTCTAATCAAACAAAGTGATCTGTATCTGTTAATAAGGATCATCAATGATCGGCATTTAGTATCAGCAGCAAAAACACGTGATCATTGATCTCTAAAAGTTATAGTCGCTCCTTTTTTTCTTTTGTTCTGATCCGACCTGTGAGTTTTATGATCCGTTGCATGTCTAGTTATCACTCAGCGTATACACGTGTGTGTGTGTGTGTGTGTGTGTGTGTGTGTGTGTGTGTGTGTGTGTAGCCTTCAGTCAGTCGACTACAAGACGACTTTCCTTCTACTTCTATGAGATCACGCTGATCACACGGCACGGCTGTCACCATCGACCTTTATTACGTCGATGAACGTCACAACCATAAAGCAACCATATGGTCAGCTGAGCTATCCGTCTGTCTGTCTGTCTGTCTGTCTCTCAGTCCGTCTGTCTCTCTCTCTGTGTGAGTCCGTCTCTCCGTCTCTCTGTCTGTCTGTCTCTCTGTCCGTTCGCCTCTCTGTCTCCGTCTGTCTCTCTGTCCGTCTTTCCATCTCTCTGTCTGTCTCTCTGTCTGTCCGTCCGTCTCTCCGTCTGTCTGCCTGTCTGTCTGTCTCTCTGTCCGTCCGGTCCGTCTCACTCCTCGCCACGTGTTCACTGTGATGAGTTTCGTTGTTTGCCAACTAAAAATGGGTAGAAGAAGAAGAAGAAGAAGAAGAAGAAGAGATTTCACGTTGCTCAGGCGTTGCTGGACGCAAATCATTGTCAAAAAGCAGTAAAACATTAGATTAAAATCGTGACTCTTAACAGTGATTCATTCTATCGCCTCACTGCCCTTCAGCAGCAGTCCCCCTCAAGATATGAAGTAGTGCGTGACCCGGCGCTGATCGATTAGTGCAGCGTGGACGCACGATGTCGCCGATCAATCACCTGCTGAGCTGTAATCCGGTGCCGACGCACACGCTCCGACGAGTGTTGGGTGAGTCACCTCGTGCTGTAAATGCGTGTCCTTTTACCGCGCGGCGTAGCGCTACTGCTCACACTCACCGAGGCTTAATAATAAAACTTTTTATTACACTTCATGAAAATGCTGTCATTCACCCTCATTGTTCTCTTCTTCTGGAGGCGCTCCTGTTATAAAGTAAGAGCTTTTATAAAGGATCATTGGGCCGCTTTAAAGACACAGATGGAGCTCATTTCAGTTAAGTACACAAATAAATGTCTCGCAGTATTAGTACACGTCAGCACTGACTGCGTCTTTAAGACTTCTACTTGTTAAGGATTTCATTCGTCCAAAGACCCCCCCCCCCCCCCCCCCCCCGAGTCTCATCTTTCATAATTTTGGCCTTATAATACAACAACAGAGCCATTTCGGCAATCGCCATCTTGGTTTTAAAATGCAACCAGTGAACAGGAAGTGACCACATTTAGTGTCCGGATAGAAAACACGGCACTCGGTGGAGAAACCTAGTGTGTGACGTTTCACCGGAGAGACGCTACGAGCTACAAGTCATGAGGTGATTCCAGTTCTCCGTGTTCAGAACACCAGTGACCACGGTAACCGGCGACTCTCTCGGCCGAACGCGTCGGCGGTTGCTCGTGGTGACGACGGCTGTTGAAAACACCAACAGAACATGTAGGAGTCTTCGGAATCTATTATAAAAACAGACTCGTCTGTGTTCATTATCTTAACCGGCCATTGACGCAAGAAACCACTGAATGTCACCAGTTAACACGGTCACTGGTTAAACTGAAACACCCGCTGCGTCTGAATTCTGTGGAACCGGAGTCCGCTGCTGGAATAAGAAACATGCAAACAACCAGACATTTTGATGCCGTTAACGGTGTGAATTCAATGTTTAAAAAGGGGCTCACTCGTCTGCAAGGCTGGGCAAGGCTGGGCAACACACACACACACACACACACACACACACACACACACACACACACACACACACACACACACACACACACACACACACACACACACACACACATTTGTGTTGACGTTGCACTGACGATATCACACCATATAAAATTTTTGGTGCAATTACAAATTACCTTGGCGGATGTGAGGCGTTCTTGTATGAGATAGTTTCAAGTCGCATAAATTATAGTGATGTTTAACAAGTCGTAAACTCAGAATTACGGTAAGTTACCGTAAAAAAAAAAAAAAAATCCACTTTTGCTGCTGGTCTAGACTAACTCATGCTATTAAGAACATACGAGTCGTTTTCTTTATACTGTAACAGGTAGACATCCTGACCCACACTCCAGACCAGCTGGTGGCGGTGATGCACCAATTCAACCCCCAACAAACCTCCAAGAAGAAGAAGAAGAAGAAGAAGAAAATGAAGAAGAAGAAAACTGCAGCGAGTCCAAAATGAACTCTTTTACAAAATCGGTCAACTTTGGTTTAAAGTTGCATTGCTTCTCTGCAGTGGTACACAGGATATATATAACATAATTATATACTTTCTATATAGAATAGGCTCCATTGGTACATTGGTAACGTGCAGGGCGTTATTTCATCATATTTAAACTTACCCTCGGACCTCTGGTGGCGTGTTTTGGGTTCAAAGTGGAGCAACTAAACGCAACGAATAAAGCAACGTCGGTGTGTTATTGCGTGTGAGCCGAACGTCAAAAGGGAAAGTAGAGATGTGTAAAATGTATAAAAACATACTCTGCATGTACGCATGCGTGTGGCAATACGTGCATACATCTAAAACGCGGAGTTTTTAGATCGAGTCTGGGCCTTAAGTTGACACTAAACTCAGCTCCTACAAACTCATTAACTAACGTTCAGTAAAACGAACCACTGTGCCGTCTGGTTGTGTGGACGTAAACACGACGTTACGTGCAAGAAACGAGACAGAAACACTCACTGCTGCTGCTGCTGCTGCTTCCTTTTCCCTCGCTCCGGTTTCAAATTGACAAGGGTTGCTGCGGATACTGCGCATGCGTGTTGCGAACCGGATATCACGGCTTCTATTTATAGCAACACTCAACAATAAACACAGATAATAATAATAATAATAATAATAATAATAATAATAATAATAATAATAATAATAGAAAACACAATGTAGCCGGGGAAAATAAGATAAGTACATGAAAATAAAAATATAAAATTAAAGTTGTATAAATAATTACATTAAATCCTTATGATATAGCCCACATTTAAAACATGTTTTAATTAAAGTTATGTTTAATGAGTGAAACAACTTAAACATTGTTTCTTTTAATAATAAAATGATGAATCTCAAGTTTCCACGGTTTATTCACAATTTATTCCAACATGCTTCTAGTGTTCACTCTTCAACTAATTCTTCTAACAATCATTTTCAATCTACCTGAGAATTATGCACCATTACTCCTCTCAGGAGCTCCGCTTTAACCCGACTCGTCAAGCTCCATGTGTCCCTTAAAGATACGCAACATGTTGGGGGATTAATTGGCAGCCATGGAATAAAATATTCATAACTATGTTTTCAACAGTGGATCATTTCTACAGCATGTATTTAGTATTTAGTTGGTTGCAATCTGGAAAACACCACAAGATGCCACTCAATCTCACACACTGGGCCTTTAGACATCAAATAACTTTGTAATTCCTTTCTGCTCTTTGACTTAATGTTTAAACTTCCGATGCGGAAGTGTCTTAAAAGTTAATGTTCAGAGTTTATGCAGGGGATGCTTTAGGGGGCGGGGGCTACACAGTGATTGACAGGTCTCTACCAGAGACGTATACGGCGTCTCTACGTCACTCCTCCTCAGTCCAGATATAGTCGCTTCCTGTTCATCCCGGCCATCTTGGATTACGGTTGTAATCCAAGATGGCCGAACTCAAGGCGTCAAAGCAGCCGTCCACCAACCAATGGGTGACGTCACCATGACTACGTCCGCTTCTCAGCGGTTTAAAGCTTGCTAACTTGTCCGGATGATCGGGGCAAAAAAAACGTAACATCTGTTGCCAACAAGCGCTCGCGTATTTTTGATGAGGTCGGCTGTAAAAAGCGTCTTTAGTCGTACCAGAGGTGGCGCTTAAAAAAAACCCACCAGATTTTAGTAGATGACACGTCAGATGAGCGGCGAAATGAATCGTCCTCTGCTGAGCGTCGATATCCAGAGTGAGTCTGTCAAATTATTATTGAGATAAATCTCCGTGGAAACATCTGTATCAATCAGAATCATCGCGCTCCGGGGCAGAAACAACAACTTCCCTCTCATCAAAAGCGGGCCGCCCGTCATATCCATGTTATGTTATACAGATGGAAACCTCAGACGCGTTTACAACCAGATTACTTGACTGTTTAATTAAATTGAATAATGCCAAACGCTCACCGAGCCCCGTGATGGAGAGGCATAATTCTGCCGCTGCATTAGCAGGAGGCTCATTACTCAGCGCTAATGACTTTTCTCCAGCGGAGAGACACGCGAGCGGGCCCGAGGTTCTGTTCCTGCTTTATGTTTTCTAATCAACCGTCCCGCTCCGTGAAGAATATCACCGATAAACCACATGCGTGAAGCCGTCTTTCACGATGGAAAACAACAACTTCCATATTGTTCTATTTGGCCCCGGTTGCTGCGTGGGGAAGAGGAGGAGGAAGAGGAGGAGGAGGAGGAGGAAGGGGAGGTCATCAGCTGGATCGTGCGGCTGCATTCAGGTAGGAGGTGTGATCCCAAATGTGCACCAGACAAAAGCTGCACATCCGCCACAGATTCGAGATCCACTGGAAGTGTTTTGCGGTGTGTGTTGTCGCTGAGTTTTTAGGGTTGTGCATGTTACATTATGTGTGAGTTGCTCTCGCATCAATTTCAAACGTAAGCTTTGCTTTCCCGTCTGACCCAGAACACGTACATACATTTACACACCAATATATATACACTTGAAACTTTAATAACAGACTTGTTTTTAAACATACTCTTAATTCTTTCGTTTGTTTATCACATTGTGTTGTACCACACAGCAAAATGTATTTTACTTTGACATTGTATTTGTTATTTTCGTTAAATTACGACTGCTATTTGCGGCCCTTTGCCGTCATTCTACACACACGTCATGTACAGCGAATCTTAAGGCATGAAAACACACACGCTTCATTTAAATAAAACCACCAACGACAAACCGTGAAAGAACATCAAGTGAAGCACATGACCACACGAATCAAGTTGTCACCATGACATCATGCGATTTAATGTCGGCATGAAAAAAATCTCCACCGGCTCCACCTAAAGTTACTTTTCGTATGTTTTGATTTGAACCAGGCGGCAACCTCCGGTTCTGCCGAGAGAAGCCGATGCTTCACGTGTTCAACGTCTCCTCCAAAGTTACTGTCAGACTGATATCTGCAGCTGTTGCGTTCCAGAAGTTAAACTTTGTTTAAACTTTGTTTATCACACCCGGAACAATTGGCCTTGGGAACGCTGACTCGCCGCAATGCTCTCACTTTTGAGTGTTCCTTAAACTTAGTCTACATTGACAACAATGGATTTGAGGGGGAAAACAATAAGGGATGAGTATGGCCCCTAATGTTGAATTACATTTCATCTAATCTAATCTAGTGGAGTCTATTCTTTAGTCTAATCTGATCTAGTCTATTCTACTATAATATAATCTAGTCTAATATGATCTAATCCAGTCTATTCTATTATTTAGTCTAATCTACTTTAATTATACTTGTCTAGTATAATGTTAGTCTATTATATTCTTTAATCTACTCTACTTCTAATCTAGTCTATTCAAACTTTTTGTCTAATCTAATCTAGCCCTATCTAATCTTTAGTCCAACCAAATCTAATCTATTCAAATCATTAGTCCAATATAATCTAGTCTAATCTTAAATTTAATCTAATATATAGTCTAATCTAGTCTGTTCGAATTTTTCATCTAATTTATTGTAGTCTATTCTATTGTTTAGTCTAATCTAATCTAGTCTATTCAAATCTTTAGCCTAATATAATCTAGTCTAGTCTAATCTTAAATCTAATCTAATATATAGTCTTTTCTAATCTTTAGTCTAATCTAGACTGTTTTGATTTTTAATGTAATTCACTGTAGTGTAATCTATTCTTTAGTCTAATCTAATCTAGTCTACTCTAATCTTTAGTATAATATAGTCAATTCAAGCTTTTAATCTAATCTAATGTAGTCTTTCCCATTCTTTATTCTACTTGAATCGAGTCACTTCTCTTCTACTCTCTTGCCTGAACTAAACTACAGCATACAGAGCCTCTACTGCCAACTCCCATAAATAATCCCATGAAAACTACCAGGAGGATGTGTCGGCGTCGCCCAGCAGCAACACAAACGACACAGAAATATGCCCAGAAATCCCGACGCCAACCTCCCAGCAGCCTCTGTGGCCATGAGGAAGAGGAGGAGGAAGAGGAGGAGGAGGAGGAGGAGGATGAGCTCCATCCTCCCTGCCAGGCCGAGGCCAGTTCCCCGAGGTGTGGCGGTGTTATACGACCTGTGATCCAGACAACCTGAGCCCCTCTGCGCTCACAGCTGTTCGTTAAGCTGTTCATTAAACCGACAGCAGCTCGTCTGCTCCGGGTTCACGGACCGGAGGATTCATCCTGTGTTCCTCTTCTTCTCTTGTTTATATTTGCAGGATACATACAGAGTCTTAAATCACATTGTTATATATTAGCGTGATCATTTAAGATGGCAACTCGTGGGACAAAGTCCTTCTGATCCCGATGATGTCAAACAAGAGACTACAGCAATACTTCCAGTTTCTGCATGAGTCATTTGTCGAAAACTTTTGGCAATTTATTGACGTCTGTAAACTTTTCAGCGTGAACATTCCTGCGTCGATGTCTCGGTCCTGACCTTCGTTCTTCGTTGTTGTGCCGTGATCGGGCTCCTTCACATCATCGTTGATCAAGGAAATGATCCACGGACGAACCGCCTCTCTCTTATCCGCCCGGGGCAATTAACTCCGTAAAAAATGGGGATTTAAAATTTTTACTGTTAACTCGTTTATTAATTCTGCTATCAATCACCTCCAAGCTGCAGCTTCTCCGGATCCATCCCGCTGATGGATGGCAGTCGTGACTGAGGACTAAACTCTTTGAGGAAAGTTTAGAACCAGGTTTCTTTTTGTTTTTTTTTGTTAAAATGGGGCGAAAAGTTTTACCTCGACTGTCACTGGGGCTGATTTTAGGCAAAGGTAACTAAGAATACTTACTGAAGTACTGTTATTTTGAGGAACTAGTACATAACTTGAATATTTCCATTTGTTAAAAGTACTAAATATATATATATATATATATATATATATATATATATATATATTTAAACATTAAAGAAATAAACAGTACACCAATAAATATAGTCCTATAGTGTAACATAGACTATTCTGAAATGGACCATTCTGCATAATAAATACTTTTACTTCTGTTACTGTAAGTATATTTTGATGTCAATACAGCACTTTTACTTGAACAATATTTAGAATGGACTTTACAAGTACTCCTTCCTTCACTGGTGCTCGACAATATGTGTTTTAATTCTCAAAAGTCTCTTCTTGAGCTTGAAGCTGGTCCTCATAGTGTATTTATTAAGTTTATGTGTTTGTTGTTTTGTTGTCTGGAGACCTCAGGGAAGAGTTCTGCAGAGTGAAGCCAAAGCTTCATGTGTTAAAGCTGCATTCTCTCTAGTGTCCACCAGGGGGCGACTCCTCTGGTTGTATAGAAGTCTAGTCTAAAATGACTCTACTTCTCTCTTGATTTATTCCCTCAGTAAACATTGTAAACATGAGTTTATGGTCTCAATCTCTAGTTTACAGTCTTCTTCAATACAGCATGATGTTCATTTAGTACATTATGCTCCATTTAGAGTCAAACAGACCATAAAGAGGGGATGATTTAGGGGCGGGGCTACACGCTGATTGACAGGTCTCTACGTCACTCCTCCTCAGTCCAGATATGGTCACTTCCTGTTCACTGGTTGCAAAAAAGTCAAGATGGTGACGGCCCAAATCTACTTCAAAACATCAGTCCACAAACCAACGGGTGATGTTCCAGCGACCGCGTCCACTTGTTGTCCACAGTCTGTGGTTGTAAGTCAAGAATCTGGTTTCTAGAGTTCTATCTATTCAAGGCAGAGGAAGAGAAGAGTTGTACTGCTGCCTACTGCCTGGTTTTGGGTGAAGGAAGGTGCCCAAGACTTCTGTCACGCTGCCATCTAATGCATTTCACCACTGCACGAAATCGAGCACATATAGCGCGCTACTCTTTGATGCTACCGGACAGACTCCGAGCTCAGCAGAGCTTCTCGAGGTAATAACGTTTTACAGCTCGCCGGTGACCATTAACACTCCCAGCCGGTTCTCCTGTGGCTTCTCGCTCGGTGTCGACACCTCGTCCTCAGAGAGTCATTATTCTGAGCGACGGGCCGGCTGAAGTGCCTCGGGACGAAAAAAAACGAGCGCCCTCTTTCACGAGCCGAGACGCCGGACCAGAGGCACGGATATAACTAGACGGCGGAGACGGGTACATTACGGAGCCGGTTCTGGAGTGTGAGTGGGTGGGTGTGTGACGGCGGCGGAGTGTCGTGTCGAGGCCTCCCGACAGACAGAGACGGTGAGTTAAAAGTCTCTGAGTCTCCAGAGTGTCCGCCAATTGGACGCCGCGGTCTTCAGTTCTAACGCTCCGTTAAACAGAGTTCACGCTGCTGCTCGAATACAAATGACTTCACCGAGTCGAGACATTTTGTTCGGTTCGTTGTCACTCTTTGTCTCAAGGTTAGTGAACGCATCACGTCAGCTCAGAGTATAAATGCTTTGTGGTGTACTGTTATCATCGATGCAGTCGACCAGGAAGTAGTCTTTGTTTATTCCACTTCTTCTTTGTCGTCATTTCCCACAATGCAACTCAACCGCTGGCAGTTCAGTTGTACATTTGGGGTAGTTTCAGGACATCAACAGGTAAATGGACTTATGTAGCAGAAATGTTGAAATAACTCTCTATTGTTGACTCTACTGTTTCAATAGCAACAACAAACAAGTGTTGTGGACGGTGTGTGTGTTGGCTAACAGCTAACAGAACTACCAGTACACACACACACACACACACACACACACACACTGCTGAGTACACCGCTGCTATGAGGGCCGACAGCTTGGTGAGTCTAATTTTTGTTTTTGGTCAACATTGTATGACGTGTTTGAGTAAATATCATTCATTCATTCATTGCTGCGTGTTTGTGAGTTTGAAGGAAGTGTGTTTTATGACGCCTTACTGCCAATTGGTGTCTAGAGGGGGGGGGGGTTAGTTAGTATGTACTCAATCAAACTCTACAGACATGGTCGTTGCAGACACACCTTGCAGAGATCCACACATTTCTAGTTACAGGATTGTTTCTGTGGCGTTCGTTGTCCTTTAATACGCTTTAAGAAGCAGGAAGTAAACAACTGTCCCGATGGGTCAATTCTCTAAAAAACACCTGCTGCCTCTACCAGAACCCAGAGCTGGGTTCTGGTAACGAAGAGATGCTGAGGTCGCGATTCAAAATCCCTCATAGTCACTGACCGTTGTTTTAATGTAGGAAAAAAGTTGCGTGTTACATCTTAAATGCACGAAATAGCAGTTAACTAATAAGCTCTCAGTTTATTCGGGAGCTGCAGCTGAGTTTAGTGTTTCTCATATGTGGAGACAGACGGGGTGGGGGGTGGGGGGGGTTTGTTTGGGCAGCTCCATCATCAGCACCATTACAAAAAGCTGCAATATTTGTTTAGCTGTTAATTAAAGTTGTGTGTGTGTGTGTGTGTGTGTGTGTGTGTGTGTGTGTGTGAGACAGGGTCGCTCCTCTCCGTCTGATAACGCTCTGATGAGATGCGTTGTTTGTTCCAACGCTCTTATTGGGTTTCATGTGAAAGATGAAAGCCGTTCACCTCGTGTATGGATCTCGGTTATCAGACTCGGAGCAGCGGGGCTCCGCTACCAGAGAAGAACGGCTCGTTATTGGAATTGTTCTGGTGCGAACATTTGATTAAAGATGCCGCGCGTTCTGCTCTGCTGCCCACTAACTTACATTTACAAAGTGGTTGAGTTTAATGGATCCTGAAGGACGGCGTCGCACCAGTTAGATTTAAATAACCTCAGATGCTCATTAGTCAATAACTGGAATTCAACAAATTTGTCATCGTGAAATATTCTGCAATTACGGCAGTGCTGCTGCACGCGCAAAAGTTCCACCGGAGTGAGAGAAGCTGATCTTCTTCTCCTGAGATGTTTACGCGCTTTGACATCTATGGACGGAGATGGAAAACGTTCCACGAAACACACCAGTCAGTGTTTTAAGACGCTTCCGCACAGGCTCCACTTTACAGAACCAGAGGTCGCCGCTTGTTCCCAATTCGTACGGCCTTCGTCTTCTGAACATTATTACGTTGTTTTTGAACATTTTCTAAAATGACTGAAGCTGTTGTTTATTTTTGAAGGAAAGTCTCACATTCATGTTGTAAATCTGGGGGACCAACAAACACAACGTTGCCCACAGTCACGGTGCAGAAAGAGCTCCTGAATGTCCCCACAACCTCAGATTAGAGCTCCTGAATGTTCCCACAACCTCAGATTAGAGCTCCTGAATGTCCCCACAACCTCAGATTAGAGCTCCTGAATGTCTCCACAACCTCAGATTAGAGCTCCTGAATGTCCCCACAACCTCAGATGAGTATCTACAAACACAAATAGAACCTGATGTGGGTCATGCCAATTCACGCCACATCCAGAATAAAATCTCTATAATAATTCAGATCCCCAAAATCCTTGAAAATGTTCCCTCAATTGATTTAGTGGTTTTCACCTCAGTTGAAGGTTTCAGGGCTCCTCTGTGGATTCAGAGAACATCTGTCGAGCTTCGATTTGCTGTTTTACCTCCTTGCGGAACTAAACCACATTCCAGTTAAATATTAGTTCGTTGTAAAAACAAACTTACTAAAGGTAAGATGTCCTCGAGCCTGCAGAGGTAATCTTCAGGAGACATTTTATCAGCTCCGTGCAGACGTTGGTGTTTGTTTTGATGCCTTTTTACGTGCTCATTTACCCTTTTACTCTACGCTCCACGAGTCCACCGTAAACTCACATTCTCTGCGATGACCCGGTCTCGTCTGCATTAATATTTCACGTCGCCTAAAAACTTAAAATGGGAGCGAGGCGTGCTGATCGTGAATTGCGAGTTAAATAATTGATGCTGTTGGAATCTGATGCGCCGCAGAGCTTCAGTGGAGCTTCTCCACTGGAGGACATTTACATCCGCTTACCCGGTGATCTACATTTCCCATCAGGACTGGAACGCCTGCCAAACCCTTCCCCAAACAGAGAGAGAGAGAACCTTATTGTTCAAGTGCTGCAGATACGTGTCTGACTGTTGTTTTCTGTTTGTGCAGCAGTGAAAGATGATTTCAGTAATCTGTGGATGGATAGAGCCAGGCTAACTGTTTCCCTCCGCTTTCAGTCTTTATGCTAAGCTAGGCTAACCACGTCCAGCTCGGAACTTCAGGAGAAACTCAAGAAATGAATAATCCAAAGGGAGCTGCATTACATAGCCTCTTATCAACAAACCTTGAACTATTCCACATTTTTTATACATTATGGGTATTATTCAACTTTTTAATAAATACTAATTAGACGCTATCCCACTTTTCAACATCCAGCATTCACACAATAGCGTTCTCTCAATTGATTCAGTTCTTCATATAGATCTGGTATGAAGATTGTGATCAATGCTGTTCTATGTGTTTTCAAAGATTTGGGCTTAATGGCAGAAAATAAACAGAATAAGGTCAGAGTTTAACCACTGTTGAAGCTTCTGAACGGCGTCTCACCATCAGGCCTTTTTGATATAACGCTATAGAAGCTACACAAGCTAAAACCTCCCAGTTAACCCTGTTCATCTTGTTCTAACATGGATTTAGGCGACTCAGGTTCCATGCTTTGCTCTCTGCACTCGCATGTTTTCCGTCTGTAAAGTCACCGGTGAAGCTCCAGAGGTGGGCTTTTCTTTAACGTATCGGCGGGAAGCTGCTGTTTTACCTCCAGCGGGGCAGAAAATGTGAAACGCTTCGGGGAGTTTCAACAGGCTCTACACACGAGATTCAAAACTCCTAAAGTGCTTTCATCACTCCGGGGGCAAACAGGATTTCACAGCTTTCTGCAGAGAATCCTGACGCCCGGGACTGAAAATGGCTTTCTGCTACGAAACATAGGGACGATAATGGTGCACCTACTTTACTACTAATGACAGTCCTGATTTAAAACGGTCGGCTGATATAGAAGCTCTGTGTATGAAGTTAATAATTGACTGATTTGACTGGATTCAGAGTACATTTTCCAATCATGTTGATCCTCCAAAGTTGCAGCCGGTTTACTATTTAGAAGTGCATTTAAATGATATATTATATACTACATGTCAGCCCAGTATCACGGCAGCTCGTGAAATAGACACCAAATGCAATCTATTGGCTTCCTGTACAGAGACAAACATTGTCTGTTTTATTTGTGTCGCTCAGGATGAAAATAATGCAAATGGAAAGTCAAGTAGGACTGTTTGTGGTTAAGCTGCCTAAACCTAACTAGTTATTTTAATTCCAACCATGATGTTTTTCCTTTACCTAACTAAGTGGTTAAGTTGCCTTAACCTGTTAAAACTGTAGGTTTAGTTGCCTAAACCTAACTGTTGGTGGTTTAGCTGCCTAAACCTAACTGTTGGTGGTTTAGTTGTCTAAAACTAACTGTTGGTGGTTTAGTTGTCTAAACCTAACTGTTGGTGGTTCAGCTGCCTAAACCTAACTGTTGGTAATGTTTTGTTATTTTAAGCTCAACCATGATTTTTTTATCTTAACCTAAGTAGTTTAGTTGCCTAAACATGACATTCGTTTTTAACGTAATGCCATCCCCCCAAGAGAAAAACAAAGAGACAATTCGTGTCCCCGTAGGAAACCAATAGATTGCCTGTTGTGACTATTTCACGAACTGCCGTGAGACGGTGTTGAATATTTAATGGAGAAGCTGGACTTAACTACCTGAGGTTGAATGTAACAAAGTACTTTTACTCCCAGCACTTATAGGCTACTTTACTTGAGCATTTCTTTTCCCTTTACTCTCCTCTACATGTCAGCCTCATCCTCCATCGGGTCACACCAACAAGCACAGATTTTAATTAGTACACTAATTTCTGACAGAAATCTGTTCTCCATCTGACCTAGTTACATTTTTGGTTTGCAAGAACTTTGATATGAATACGACTGCCTGGGGTTGTCTTTACTTGGCCTGTTATTATATTAAATATTGCTACATGGAGACCTCCAGCAGCTGGTGCTTCTTCCAGCAGGGCCTCAATATTTCTCAACAGCTCCCAGAGCCAGAGCAACGTCACGGCCACGAGGGCAAATCAGGTTCATGTACTCAGCAGTCAGTCCTTTTTTATTCCCGTCACCAGTCTGACAAGAACAAGCAACTGAGACGAACGGAAGAAGATCGACTGACAGACCAAAAGCGACACTCACTTACAAAATGAGATCCTCTTGTTCTCCGTCTCTCGGCTGACTGGCAGTTCCTCGAGTACCAAAACAGGGAGAAGCTTCTTTACGCGGATAAAAAGACTCAAATATGTCCCGTTTTTTGCCACGTTTAAATCTGATTTAGGAACTCTGCTGTTGTTTCCATTCATCCACTGGTGCTCTTTTGTTCCTAACTGAAATTTGGAGCAATTATAAACTCATGACTGTGTTGCAAATGCATCTGAATTTCTCTTCTAATTATTGGTTTTAATTTAATTCTGTAATTTTTAGACCGTTTCCCACTTATTTTAAAAACATATTCATAGACATTCAACTGTCATTGAAATATTTCACATCTTTCATACATCATTGCTCTTATTGAACTTTTAAGCTTTTTTTCCAGCATATTCACGCCACAATTTTTTTCAGCAGCTGTTCTTTGAGAATATCTCCCTAATTTTTGCTTTTTATTGTATTTAAAAAAAAAATGTTGTTTGAAAGCTGCTCCACAAACAGATCTGCCTTGTCTTACCTTCCACTACCTCGACGAGGATCTGCACCGCTGGTGTCATTTGCTTCTGCAAACATACTGTATATCCACACAGCTACACGCTACACGAGGCGCTCACTCACGCGTACGGAATGAGACGGCGGGTCATCGCGATGCACGACGTGTTCAGCATATTAACGTGGGTTTTCTTCTGAACCGGACTGAAGAACACTAGAGGAGGTGGACTTAGTTTGCACCTCTGAACAGAAACACGAACAGACACACTGATGAGTACACATCTTTGACACTCGTGCACCACATAAACACACATAAACACACACACACACACACACACACACACACACACACACACACACGCCTACACACTCTGAGCCACCCACAGACAATTACAGTATAATTACAGAGCTCATTATTCGTCTCTGCAGGAGATTCAGATGGTTTCTTTGTTCGAGGAACGTTTTTAAATCAGCAGCTGGAACGGAAGAAAGAAAAACAACCCTATTTTCATCACTGATTAAAATAAGCTGCATGTACATCAGAAGCAAACGAAATCCACGAGGTGGAAGGGCAGATATGAGATAAATGTTAGATCTTCTTTTTCTTCTTCTTACGTCAGGCGTTAAGAAACCCGGTCAGGTTTCTGACCACCTGGCGAGCCATGTTTTTATGAGTGGGTCCCTGTTCTGTGTCGAGAGGACACGTGCGCTCGCACAAAACATGCTGTCGGTGTGACATTCATGCTGTCACGACTCGGGCGTCGCAGGATTGGACCCAACTGAAGAGGAAGCAGCAGGATACGACGTTGACGTAAATAATGATGATTATGGAGCAAGGAGAGGAGGTACACTAAGAGAGAGAAAACAAGGTTTGAGATTTAAGGTTAAGGAACACACATTGGCTTCACCTTGTAAGGTTAAATCAGCCGAAAAACATCCGATACTGTACCGGACTCTCCATCCATCCATCCATCTATTATCTTATCCGGGGGCGAGTCGCAGCAGCAGCAGCAGCCTCTGCAGGGTTCTCCAGACGTCCTCGTCCCAGCAGGACATAATTCACTGTAATCTGTGGTTCAACACAAGCAGTTATGTCCCGCTTTCTCTTCACAGCGACAGTTGGGCACAGTCAGAGTGTTTCTAGTGTTAGAAGTAGTTTGTCTCCATTTTCCTGTGACTTCTACAATCTTTTTATGTATTTATCTTCATAAAAAAACCACAGAAATGTGTGCATCTTTCAGGACTTCCATATAATAACAACATTACTTTAGGAGCAATGAAATTCATTATATATTATGCACTTCATTTTTTTTGTGTGCATAATATATAATTTTGCAATTATTTTGCGCTTTTTTCTTGTAAATTTACAACTTTAATCTCGTTTTTATCCCCGCTCCATAATTATTATTAGTTTCTTTTTAATATATAGACTGGCCATAACGCAGCGTTGTATCAAGACGAGTTGAATGATTTATAGTAGATATTAAGTTACAGTCCAAATGAAGCGGTCGGTCATTCAGGCGGCCGACGGGTAAATCCAAAGACTGGTAACTGGGAAAGAAGCCAGCAGAAACACGGCACGTTGTAAAAAGTAGACAACAGAAACACGGGCTGGAAACGCTTGATAACAAAAGAACAAATGAGGAACCCGGGAGAAGAGAGCACAAAGAGTAATCACACGAGGGGGGAGATAACGAGCGACAGGTGAAAACAATCGGGGCGGGGCAGACGACCACACAGGTGGGAACACACACGAAGGCAGGAAGTGACTAGACTGCAGTGACAATAAAGGTGAGTGCCGAAATAAAACAGGAAACGTGAATGAATGAATGATATATCAACAAAAATATATATATACACAGCATATATACATATATATATATATATATATATATATACATACACATATACACATATATATATATATATATATATATATATTTAAATTTGTGCACTTGAATTTTGCTACATCATAGCAATTTAAATCCTCAAATTCATCATTTCGTTGCAGAATCAATGTGCAATGAAATTAATGGCACTTTTATTTTAATAAAAAAAACTCTTCTGTCCCTTTAATAAACTTTTATTCAGCTCCTAAAAAAAAACAAATGACAGAAATAGAATTGTAATGTTATGAATTGTTAAATGGCGAGGAATAAACCAGACTTTGGAACCTCCTCACGTCGCTCGTTCTGTGGATGTTATTAACTTGTTTGCATTAAGTTCAGCAGCAATGAAGTGGAAGTCCTCGTCCTGTTTGTCCATTTAGAGCCTCGGTGTCCTTGAGCAGCTTCCACCGTCCTCTCTTCTCTGTGAAACACAACAATTTCCTTCTTGTCAGTCGCAGGCGGCATAACTATTTTGACACTCCAAATTGAATTTCCAGCTTTTGTCTGGCTCTGAGGGTTTTTGTTTTTTTTCTTCAACTGAAGACTTATTGAAGTGTCACTGAGCGGCGCCGCTGCCCATTTATTTTTCCATTATTCCTGCTGATAAATATTTTGATGTCTTTGTTTTGTTGTGGCAGTTTGAAAGTCATCGAAAGAGAAGCAAACGCTCGGCCGAACACTTCACATCTTGTTTTAGCAACTGCAGTTTAAATCAGAGTTGACCAATTACAGCACAGATGACACTCATAGCTCACAGCTAAGCTAATGATCACTTCTAGTCAATTTACACATACATCCTCTTAATGTGTTAGTTCCTCTGATCTCCACTAAATGCTGCTACAGAAAACACGACATGTAATTGAAATGAAGGGGAAATCCCCAAACTTCTCCGGATGAAATATGTTTGCAGGAGTTCAGCAGTAAATTAATTCTCCTCTTTTGATGTGAGTTTGAGAGGAGAGTTTCTGAATAAATAAATAAATGTTTAAAGAACCTGAAAAGACATGAACACACCTTTAACTCACCTTAATTTTGTCATGAGTTGTCTTCCATTACATTTTGTTGACTGGTTTGTTCGATTGTTGGCCGGCTGGTTGGTTGGTTGGTTGATTGGTTCTTTGGTTTATTGGATGGTTGATTGATGGGTTGGTTGGTTAGTTGGTTGGAATGTTTGTTGATTTGTTGGTTGGGCTGTTGATTGGTTCTTTGGTTTGTTAGTTGGCTCGCTGGTTAGCCAGAGGGCGGAGCTGCGAAAAAGTAAAATTATTACCAATAATAAGTGCATAATAAAGTATGTATTAATCTTAATAGAACAACCAAAAAGCTTGGTTAAGGTTTAACGATGACAAAATAGGTAAGCTAGTAATGTTTTTAAACAATTACAATAAATCATAAGGCTTTTATTAACATGTTTAAGCAATCTGTAAACTGATAACAAGTTTCTTACAAGTGCTTATAACGATCTGATAATCTATCAATAAACATGTTTATGAAGCTATCGTTAAAACTTATACAGTCTTATTAGAACATAATAATGTTAATATGTATCTTATGAGGATTTAAAATGGATTGCCGTATATTACAAGGACCTTAATGTAACGTGTTAATGTTAGATAACGCGTTACATTAAGGTGGTCAGACGTTTGGTCAGACGTTTACCAAACCACCTGCATGAAATCAGAAACATGTTCCTGAATGTGCAGCTGGATAAACCTTCAAACTTATAACTTTCGAATCCTAAATCATCAACAGTTGTGTGTAATTCCCTCCGGTGAGCGTTCAGCGTTGTGATTTGCGGTTCCGTTACAGCCGCTGACGGTTGTCAGGAGATCAGATGAAGGCCGAGAGCTTCAAGAGGAGGATTTCCTCCCGAGCTGCCGCTGCATGTGAAACAACTGTATTTACAAAAAGGTGGTGCATTTGATGTTCTATGTGCACAGACAAGACGATGGGGTTCAGCCGCTCCGTCTCAGCGTGAAGCGACGTCTGAAGACAACATGTCGGATGACAGCGGGAGACGACTGATGAGTAACAGCCGAGCTAAAGGCTCCCGCGCCGCTCCGCGCTTCATCTGCGGCGACAGATTCAGGGCGGCGACATCGCAGCGCATTCGCAATCTGCAACAGCGAGACACAACAACAATAACCGCACGTGTTGTAGCGGGATTGAAGAGTTCAGGTTGCCAGCTGGAATACGTGTACAGGAGGTCACGCCGGTGACGCTGAGCAAAGACGGCAATGACTTTAAAGTTGCTGTGTTGTGGAAAAGACTTTGCACGATCGTGTCTTTGCTCTTCGTTCTTGAGGATTCATTTTACATTTTTCTTTGCCCTCTTTGATAGTAAACTGAGTTTTTTAAGATTTCTGAGAGAACGTTTCGGGACTCAGGAGTTCTTGGGGGGGGTGAGAAACATACACAACATACGCCAAAAAATGGTGTATGTTGAGAGGGAGCATCAGTTCCTTAGATGAAGGACTATTACGTTCTTCTTGAAGTCTCCTGCGACGGCAGAATTACAACTCCTGATGTCAAAGTGAAGCACAGGAGCCAGACATCCAACATTGTTACAGAACAACAACGATGGAGGAGGGCGGGCTGGACCTGAGAGCGCTGTTCATTTCCTGTTTCCTTCCGACAGACAACGATGGCATGCACAGTCGTTCCCTTACCTTATGACCTTAATATACTCTATTGTTTTCTTATATTAAATAGGTTTATGTATGGTACATCGACACAGAGCCATCGTAGTTAACTTGACACTTGTTTTCATTTTCACTTCCCTAAAATAAAGACGGTTAAAGTTTGTACGCGGACGTCCTTCACACCGTTTGTCCTTTTATCTCCTTTTGTGGAACGCTTTGAAACAATACCTTCTCGCTTCTTCTCACTGTTCTCCTGCTCTCAGCTCTCTATTTGCATCTCAAGTCATTGACTTTTCAGAGTTGCAAATTGAGTATATTTAGCAGCTCAAACCCAATACAGGCCCGCGTACCGAGCAACCCATTGAGGCGGCAGCGAGTCGTCTCAATGGGACTCCCGTGATCCTCTGCTGGATTCCTGCACAATCACAACAGCATTTCTTTTGTTGAATCCGTTTAGGTGTTTTGTCATCACAGTTATCTGTCCACAGCATGTGCTCCCGTCTCCTTCTGAATGCCATTACGCCGAAAAAACATTCATCCGCCGTCAAACGGTACACCTGTAGGCCCCCCCCCGACGCACTCCACTGACTCTCTCCTATTCCCGCTGTGCCCATTTACATTTCCTCTTCTGCATCAGCTGTTGCTGCGGAGGGAAAAACAAGCTGCTGGAAGGCCTGCAGCCCGGAGTTATTCGAATGTTTCTTCTGGCGGAAAAAATCAAAAACACGCAGGATCACTGCGGAGGAATGCTGAACGGTGAAACAAGCGGCACGCCGTGACATCCTCGCTGCGGCCGTCAAGCAGTCGAGTTGATCCATCGCTGAGCCTGAGGAGCGTATCCAAAGTATTTCAGTCATCCTGTCGTCCTTTCTCTTTATTTACTGAATAACAGCCTCGTAACACTAACCTGGATCTGTAAGTTACATATCATGAAGTTTAAATATATGTAATTATCATCACTGTCAAATACAAATTCATAGACCTTAACTTAAAGCAACCTGTTACATTAAATTATCAGTAGGATAACTAAATGATATGCTTATTATACATATTCCAAGCAAAAACACTTTAAAAACAAAAATAAAATAATTCAAATTAATAATTTTTTTTTTGCTTTTTTTTGGTATTTTGGTCAGACGCATATGCAACGCTGAGTACTGTGTAATATGTGTGGTATTAGTTATAAATGTATGTTGGTACATAGAGGGGATAAGAAGCGCTACATGGAGGTACTTAGGACCCAGGGGAATGTAGGTGAGGGAAACAGGAAGAGACGGAAGAGACTCTACACAAACAGCTGTTCACCGCTTGCTGCCCAGTGTTACGGTTTAACCAATGTGTCTGTTGTTGTCATAGTTACGGCAACTGTTGCAAATTGTTGCATTCGGCTGCAGGTCTCCAGTTAACAGGGTCCCTGGTTAAACCGTAACACCGGTTCTTGTGTTAAAAATGTCCGCTTAATAATAAAAAAAGAAAACTGCGTTAACGCGCGATAAGATAATTGTCGCCGTTAATTAATGAATGTGTTAACGCAAAAATAACGCATTCATTTGCACAGCACGAGTAAAAACACAACACCCCATTTTAGCTTGAACATGGCCCTTTAAGAAAACTGCAGTTCCTGTAACGACCACTTGAGGCAATCCCCATAGACCTCCATGTTAAAATGCCAAGTTTACGGCCTGGTACCAAAAAAAAACAACGGTTTATTTAGTCTATGCTTAATAACATGTGTCAGATTTCTGATGATGTGTAACGACCCAGAAACCGAGAGAATGAAGATGAAGGGTTGTCTTTAACTTATAAGACATGTTGTTAAACAAACGAGCAGAAGACGAGACACAAAGAAAGGCAGACGTAACCAGACAGGATGTGACAAGAAACAGATGGAAATGGGCTGGTCTATATATATATATATATATATAGCAGTATATATATATATATATATATATATATATATATAGCAGTATATATATATATATATATATATATATATACTGCTAGTTTAATGAGGGAAGTGGTAACAGGTGAGCAGGTGTGTGGGGCAGACGGGTGACGGGGAATGACGTGAACAGGGGCTCCTGCAGGTCAGCAGTGAGTGGCAGGGCCTGAAATGACAGCAGTGTGAGGTTTGCAGTGAAACGAGCAGACTGGGAGAAAATAACGACGTGAATCAAGCTGCTGTTTTGACAGTTATGCAAATATTAGGATTTCAGCACATCGAGACGATCGCTCTAATCCTCCAGTCCGGAGTCATGAAACCACGACGCAACAAATCAAAAGTAGAAAACACGATTGACATGTTTGTTTCATGTATTGAGAGCGTAGACTGTATATGAGAAGTGGACGTTAGTCATCGGACCGTTTTCAAGCCCTTTGAGTTTGACGATTTTGCCGTCGTCATCTTGGCTTTTTTTAAATAGATGAACAGGAAGTGACCGTATCTGGACTGAGGAGGAGCGATGTAGAGACCTGTCAATCACCGTGCAGCCCCGCCCCTAAAACATCCCCTATATACAACCAGAGGAGTCGCCCCCTGATGGACACTAGAGAGAATGCAGCTTTAAAACACGACTTCTATACAATCGGACTTCTTTTTGCAATCGCGTTGGCTTCACTCGGCAGATCCGAAGGGTTGCCGCCTGATTGACAGGAAGGTTCCCGTTTCATTTTCGCCAAAAATATCTTACTATTTCAAATTGGGTGACGTGGCCCTTTAAATAGACTAGGCGGCTGTGAAGTATTCAAAACTAAAATAACTGTGACGTCCCAAAAACTACAAATATTAATATCCATCCATCCTCCGTTTATCTCTGTTAGAAGCCCGGCAGTGAGGGAACTATCTATGGAGATTGCATAACGGCGTGCAGCGCAGCACAAGACTCAATCTAAATTCACCTCTTCTTTTTTTTTTTCAAGTTTCAGGAAGAGTTTGACCTCAGAGGAACAAATTACCTCCATTTTTTTTTATTTTTTTTTATCTGCAGGATCTCTGGAAGACTCGGAGAAAAGCCTCGGCTCGGCTCCCTCAGAGTCCAAATCAATAACGGCAATGATGTGGAAAAGAAATGAAGGCGCCTTGTCCTTGTTCTGTTACGAGGAAGGTTATCTTAATCAGAGACTGACCGGAGCCTAGGCGTCCGTGGCGAGGCTGAGTTCAGATAAACGTGAGGCGTGATCTCTTGTCATGTTCATCTTCCTCTTCCTCTTCATCCTCTTCTGTCATTATCAGTGGGGAGAAAAACTAAACTTTTGTCATCTGATCTCGCCAGAACGCATCAACCGTCAAGTCTGTACGCTCTGAGATCGGCTCTCGCTCCCATCGGGATCCGATCGGCCGGACCGCATGCCGAGGCAACCCGGCTCACGTTGGGTTCAGATCTCAGTGAGATGAGGACAGCATGTGGACACAATCAGGACACAGTATCTAAACGTAGGTCTCCATCATCCTCCTATATGGGAGTTCCTCTACGGAGAATTGCGAAAAGTTAATAGGAAATTAAATGTGTTCATCACCATTCTGCAGACGATCTTTTGATCTTTTTTTAAATATGTCCGATCCCTATCTGCTCAGGCGATCTGACACACACACCAGCAGACGCAGCAGATCCGATGCACCCGATCGCAAAAGTCAAACTGAAAAAATGAGTAGTCTGACCACGTAAAAAAAGCAAGAATAGCATATTGTGATAAGATATCAGGGAAATAAACTTTTAGTTTGACATCTTGCGATGGGATCACACAAGCCGCGGCACCAGATTGGATCCCTTCCCCACTTCCTTCCCCCCCCGGCGCCCTCGCACGAACCACGGCCATCTTCAAACTCGGCCTTCACTTTATTCACAACTAAACACCTGCAAAGTTTCGTGACTGCATCTTGCAGGGTTGTGACAGACAGACAGACAGACAGACAGACATACACATGTGGTCATCAAAACCTGCCGCTATGGTAGTTCTCGCTGCAGGGCTGTTAGAATAGTATTGTTTTCACCTTGTCAATCTGTGTGTGTATGTGTGTATGTGTGTGTATGTGTATGTGTGTGTGTGTGTGTGTGTAATGGCAAAATATGGTCCAGGAGATACCTGTCAACCAAGTTACCAGAATTTTTTTTGTCATTGTATGTTTTTGCAAACAAAGGGATAAGTTGGATGCCGATGTGTCTGAACCAAAAATAAATTTCATAAATATGTTTTGTGTTAGAATTGTATTACGCTTGCAGAAACGCACGACACAAGGTTAAAGTTGTGAAATGATTGGGATAACAGCGCAACGTGAACATTGCAACGTAACTGTGCATTGTAACTGCACAACTTAACAGGGCAACATAAGAGCTCAACGTAACGGCACAAATTAACAGGGCAACGCAACAGTACAATGTAACAGGGCAACATAACAGGGCAATGTAACAGCGCAACGCAACAGTGCAAAGTAGCGCAATGTAACAGCGCAACGTAACAGGGAAACGCAACAGTGCAATGTAACAGTGCAATGTAACAGCGCAACGTGACAGTGCAACGTGACAGTGCAACATGACCGCGCAACGTGACAAGCGCAACATGACAGCGCAACATAACAGTGTAACATGACAATGTAACGTGACAGCGCAACATAACAGTGCAACGTGACAACGCAACGCAACAGCGCAACATGACAGCGCAATGCGACAGCGCAACGCAACAGCGCAACATAACAGCGCAACGTGACAACGCAACAGCGCAACATGACAGCGCAACATGACTTAATAAATAACTAATGCCCTTTCATGGACTTTCTTACGTAACCTATTTCACACAGGACATGAACAACAGTCGCCTGGGTGAAAGTCCTGTGTTTGTTCGTTAGTCTTAGGACAGAGAAACAAAAAGGAGGGAACCCTCTCCCAGAATGCAACAGCGGAAAAAAAACAACAAATGGAAATGACAGAATAGACAATCCGGATGAATTATAGATTGTAAATATTTGTGAAGTATGGATCCAGTGATCACAAAAAGCCAAGGTGCATTGTTTTCCTGTGAAGTCACATTCATTCCGTCCCGTTGGTAACTGGTTTCTCGACAGTTTGAGCCTCATTTGCTGAAATGACTTCGTACCCTGAGCTCAGACTCTGCAGCGTCTGCAGCAGCGAGCTCCTGATAATCACATCTGCAGACAGATGGCCGGGTGGCAAGGAAGATAAATAAATGAATGAATGAAAAAAAAACACTAAACCCACAGCTATTAGCGCTGACGTCGTCCTTGGTTCCTGAGCCGGTTTCCGACTCCCACAATCCTCGGGGTGTCTTTCTGAATAAACACGACGCCTCTGAGCAACGCCTTAATGAAGAAAAAAGTCTGCGCTTTCTTTCGCTGCCAAAGTTAACAGTAAATAATGCACCGCGTGCGTGACAGGGCGACATGTGGATCGTTAATTTCAGAGCATCCAGGATGGGTCATCTGCGCCTGCAGGGGCCCCCGGGGGGGCCACCACTAATTATAGCCTCTGCCCAGGAGGGGGATGATGAAGAGGAGACTGCTGGAGGGAGGGAGGGAGGGAGAGAGAGAGAGAGAGAGAGAGAGAGAGAGAGAGAGAAAGAGAGAGAGTGTTTATGTGTGTCGGGCTGATTGTGTCTCTGTGTTTGTGTGTGTTCAGCACCTGTGTGTATTTTTAGTTCCACTTTATTTGAGGTGTGAAGCAAATATGAATCAAAGTCCCAACTCATTCCACACAGACTCATAAAGGACGTGGACGTTGTCAACGTGACGCCACCCGTTGGTTTGTGGATTAGTTTTCTGAATCCTTGACTTTGTAATTTTGCGAGTATCCTAAAACTTGCATTCTCTCTAGTGTCCACCAGGGGGCGACTCCTCTGGTTGTATAGAAGTCTAGTCTAAAATGACTCTACTTCTCTCTTGATGTATTCCCTCAGTAAACATTGTAAACTCTGTATTTGTAAGGTCGCTGCAGTTACCAGAGCTTTATACGGCGTCTCTACGTCACTTCTGTTCATTGGTTGCAAAAAACCAAGATGGCGACGGCCGTAATCCAAGATGGCGACGGTGAAATCGCCAAACTCAAGTCTTCAAAACATCAGTCCACCGTAACCACGTTTACGTCTATGATTTGAATATCACTGTGGAATTGTAAACAAATTATCGGAAATTGTTACGCTAAACAACAATAAGTTATTTGACGGAAAATAAACATTTATACGTTAAACAACATGGCACCAAAAGGTTACTCTATTTTAGAGCTCCTAAATTTCTGAACTGAGTGCTTCTAGGGAACTCATGAGCTCTCGTGAATTTCGAACCCTGGATGCCCATTGTTACGTTTTCTCGTTCTGCCGCCCCCCCAAACGGCCAAAAGCAATCAGATAATTCAGCTTTAAAAGACAGTTCTAACAACTGTAATCCAGAGAACGAGTTCCGCTGATGCTCTCCATGTCGTCCTGGACCTTCGTGCTTAATATCTGCTGCTGATGAAAAGCTCTGCTGCACCGAGACTTAAAGCCAGTCCATTTAATCCAACAGACTCCTCAGGGGAACGGCCTGATGTGTTTCTGCTGTCGAACAGTAAACACCCGTCTGCAGAAACACTGTACCGCCTGCGGGGCTAATGTATGAGTTTGCAATTTTCCGAAAAGTCAATTTGTTAAAACCGTCTTTCATTGTACGGTTTATAAATAGTCATCGCGGACGTCTGTGAGACGCAAACAGCAGATTTCGTTATGCTAATCGTCCATCTGATTTACATGTTAATACCGCACAAGAATCACGGCGAACGATCTGAGACCGGCCCATCTGAATATGAATACAGTCAATCTGCAAAAGTCAAACACCTGGAATGCCGTGAGCGAGCGCACACACGCCTCTTTGTGTACGGAGGCATTGTGCTCAGATAATGTCAGGCACAATGTGTTTCATGAAGAAAGGGGGGGGGGGGGGGGAATAAAATGGTTTCATTTGGGGAAGCTGATGGCGATAAACAGAAGAGTGTAGTTTGGGAGCATTTGTATAGTTCCTGGACACTTACATACTCGCGCAGTTTCATCACAGATGGCATTTTGAGTTCACGTTAAAAAAAAAAAAAAATGGTGTTTTCGGTCCACAGTTGGCTCAGCTCATAAATCAAGAGGGTGGAAATGAAAACTCAGCTCTTTGGGATTCACCTTTCAGACTTTATACCTCTGAAATCCTCAGTCCAGGCCGATTAAGTTAAAGGGACAATAGATAGAACCACAAAAACCTGATAATGAACACCTGTAAGGTCATGATGCCGCGTATACAGCCAACGGTCACTTGTCAAAGAAAGAAATGAAGACCGTTAGTTTATATTTTCATGTGTTTTGCAAAAATTTTCACAAGCCATTTCTTCCGTTTTACTGGTAACACTGAGGGTTTGCTAATACCTGGAACAATCATCACCATCAAGAGTAATCCACAATGGAAACATCGTCCACTGCTCCAGTAAATAGGACGGACCATGAACACGACTCGGCAATCGGAGATATTTGTAGTCCGCTGAGCTCATAGAATATTTTAATCTCTAGTTTCAGTTGTTGCATTCTCTCTAGTGTCCACCAGGGGGCGACTCCTCTGGTTGTATAGAAGTCTAGTCTAAAATGACTCTACTTCTCTCTTGATGTATTACCTCAGTAAACATTGCAAACTCTGTATTTGTAAGGTCGCTGCAGTTACCAGAGCGTCTACACGGCGTCTCTACGTCACTTCTGTTCATTGGTTGCAAAAAACCAAGATGGCGACGGCCGTAATCCAAGATGGCGACGGTCTCAATCTCTAGTTTCAAGTCTTCTTCAATACAGCATGATGTTCATTTAGTACATTATGCTCCATTTAGAGTCAAACAGACCATAAAGCAAACCAAAAGGGTGACGTCACGATGACCTCGTCCACCTCTTCGATGCGGTCGATGGTCTGGACCGACATGTTCTGATGTATATTTGTCTCACTTTAGAGGTGTTTCTGTATCATCTTGTCTCAGGTGTTCTCTGATTGGTCGTTACAGTCCGTGGATGAAGCTCACAGATGTGACGCCCGACGATGACGAAGGTCCTTTGACCTGAAACGTTGTGTCTCTCACAAACTCCTCTTCCTCCCACACACACACACACACACACACACACACACACACACACACACACACACACACACACACACACACACACACACACACACACACACACACACACACACTCGTCCCTTGCATGAGCATCAGACACAACACATTTATGATGTGCATAAAAAAAACCCTCTCTCTCTCTCTCTCTCGCTCTCTCACTTTTTATATACCGCATCTATAAATACTACATGAATACAAAATGCATGAGCTGTACATCGGTTCAGCCTCCTCTGAACCCCGACCGCTAAATGTGTCGCCGCTGCACAGAGAACACCTGGGACCCAAACCCACCTGCAGCCAATTAAAAAAAGAAGCTGTGACTCCCCTCCAACACACACACACACACACACACACACACACACACACACACACACACACACACACACACACACACACACAATAATCGTTCTGTTGGTGCGTCAGAATCCATCATGGCTGCCCCGTCGGCTGTGGAATCAGCTGACGATGTGACGGGAATTCGGCTACTGTTGAAAAAAAAAGAAAGAAGCAGAATCGATATTTATATTCTTAAATATGAAAAGATGATGAAGCAGCAGAACGTGCGTTACAATAAATATTGATTACTTAAGACGACCTGCTTCCATCAGCAGTCCTGGAAACCCTTCCGCTGGTTTCCGAAGCCCATGTTCTCCAACCAGGGTCTTCATGTTCACTCAAGTACTGCAGTGAAAGAGGTCCAGACAACATGCTGTTGTAATGATGATTACACTCTACACAGCCAACAGCTACGCTAACACCAGAGCAGATTGCAGGTGGCTGGAGTCCTGCTGTCCGTGGTGACTCATATATATATATATAAATAAATACATATATTAATATATATATATATTTATATATATATATATATATATATATATATATATGGGGCCAGTACTGTCCTTCCATTCTTTCAGCTGTGAATAAAAGATAAGCGGCAGATTTTTGTGTTGCTCCTTCCCCTAGTAAGATTCAAACTAAACCAGTTCACATCATTTCAGGCCATTGATATTATCATTAATATTAATATAAAAAAAGCCCCAAAAGGCTAAACCTGCTATAGTTACTATAGTTGAATAATTATTGAATAATTAATTTTAAATTCTTCTGAAAAATGTTTGTTCTGTAGAAATCAAAAGAGATGATTTTAAACACTTTTGAATCATGTTTTATTATTTGTTCACACATAACAAACGGTTAAGGTTGAACAGTTCACTGATTATCTAACAAGTAGGACTTGAACATCGTTAACTCATATTTCATGATGCGTCGCCGTCATATCTACTCGTTGACAGATGTGTTCACACACACACACACACACACACACACACACACACACACACACACACACACACACACACAGAGAAGGGAACAGGACGTGTTCTACTGATGTTCTTTCTTTTAACACTTTGAATCCAGCAGACAGAACAAATCCAAAGAAAGAAAATACGTCCCTGCTCTCCAGAGTGTCGAGCTGCAAACAGACGTCATTAAATATTGATGTTAATTTGACTGAAGGGCAGATTCATGCGGTGCAGCTCTGAACTCTGTGACTAACTCCTAACGTTTCAGTGTTAAACCAACAAGCACTTCTTTGGTGATTCCTAACTGTCTGAAGCCCGTTTGAATCGATCCTCGCCCTCCTCTTCCTCCTCCTCTTCCTCCTCCTCCTCCTCCTCCTCCTCCACACATGCAGATTCGTTAAAACAATGTAAACTCTCGGGGAGTAATTGGCCCCGGGGCCACCTGCAGCGGCCGGATGAAAGCGCTTAGTAATGAGAAAAAGGCCGACAGAGCGTCTGTCAAAGAACCAATTAAGCTGACGGTGCAGGATTTCCTGCCGGTGTCAGAGCGGTTTGCCGGAGATGAGATGCAGAGAGGAGGAGGAGGAAGAAGAAGAAGAAGCTGAAACCTGCCGGAGTCATCGTCATCCGTCAGGGAGGAGACGCCGACTGCACTGTTCTTATTAAGTTCTCTTTGTGAAGGAAGTATTAACATGTTTTACTTCAGTAGAAATACTCCAGTAGAGTGTTCTTTAAACCACCAGTAAAACTACACCGATGAC
Source organism: Cebidichthys violaceus (assembly GCF_023349555.1). NCBI lineage: Eukaryota > Metazoa > Chordata > Actinopteri > Perciformes > Stichaeidae > Cebidichthys > Cebidichthys violaceus. The sequence continues at coordinate 2,279,517 of NW_027176483.1, forward strand.
CACAGCCAGAAGCCGTAAAGACTCCCATCATTGTTAGATTCTCATCTTTCCAACAGTCCTTGAAGATGTTATGTGGGACAAACTCTTCTATAAGCAAAAGCAATCGAAACGAAGCTTAACATTGTGATATTTCATCACAAATGTGATTCTACACGTCTCATTTGAAATTTTGCCCCAAAACTAAAACCCATTTGCTTTAATCCAATTCTGTCAAAAACATAAAATTCTGGGCTTCTCAACGCAACTCTGAAGCCATGATTGACTTGGCTGAGACCAACAGTCGTGGGATAATAATTCTGTGAAACTTGGACTTAACTGCAAGCTGCTGAACACAGCAGAGAGTGGTAGTTAACATGTAAATAGTAGCGTGTCGTATACGTAGCGTGGAGCCTCCTTCCACCTGTAAACATGTTGTATGTCGTTGGTTTGCTGAACACGTAACTTCAGTCCTTCAGTAACGACACTCCTGCGGTTATCTCAACCCAGAGGACGGTCGATTCCTAAAACCAACGCAGTCGTTCTGTCGCCTGAACTTCTTTAAGCTGTTTCCTGTGAAGACGTAAGTTTATTTTGAAAAGATCGTATTTATTCGGCGAGCGGGAAATTTTGGACTTTCGTAGGAGAACGCAGGAGAAATGATGTCGTAGGAGCCTTTACATGAGGTCGATCAGCTACGTCAGAACCGGAGAGTAGTTCTGCAAGAAGAGCAAAGAACCACACAGAAGGATGGTTCATCCAATGTCCTTTTTTTTTTTAAAGTGCACGCTCTTTTCCAAACCGTTGTCATGCGAGTGAAGCGACAGAAACATGGAAGTCACTTCCTCCGCATTAAACTGACAAATTGAATCTCAAAATGTCAGCCTCTAAACCCCCGAGATGTGTAATTATGAAGCATAAACTCTCCCATGGTTTCAGTAAAAGAACACAATATAAATCTGTTTTAGTGCTCTCCATGGTCCCAGATGATGTGTTCTATCACTAAACTATTACCAAACTAAGCGTTGCACGCGTGCAAACATTTCTCTACGAGGTTTTAATAAAGTGACAAACCCTCGCGACTTCACGACAGCTCTGATCTGTAAATCCTTAAACCAGCCGATCGAACAACTCCGTTTGTGTTCTTGAAAACACATTAAACGCGTTAACTACTTTATAAATCAATTCAGACGCAGTTTGCAGGACATCTCGTTCTTTTCATTTCAGCTCATCAACCAAACAAACAGAACGGACGCTGAGCTCTCATATTGCAATTCCCAAAAATATGCTTTGTTTACTTTAAGTTGTGTCTTAGAACCTTTTTTTTTTGCCGTCTTTCGTTCGGCTTTGCACTGATGAGCGTTGAGGGTGGACAGTGTGCCACATACACTTCATATTGTTTTTCACAGAAACAAAGGAAAAGACCTCCGCGTGTGCATTGACAATAACAACAACAGTCTTTAAAAGTGATCACATGTTTACCGGGTTAGAATTGCCGTCTTGTTTCCCGCCTCTTCAGATCAGTAATGTTTCCATCCTTCTTTATTCAAATTGGTATTTTTTTGGACACCTCAGTGAGCTGAATTTAATTTTCTGTTTGTTGATTGTTTTGGCAGCGTCCACCCTTTGGAGCCGATCACTTCCTGGCAGTCACTTCATAAACACGGCCGGTGTCTCCTGCCAACCTGCTCGGCTGATTCCTTCCTCTGCGGGAACAGACTCGGACCCGTCTGTCCCTTTTCTGTCTCAGCCCTCGCTGTGGACGGGAAGAGCTCACGGTCATTGCTACTGGACGCGTCGCTAAGGCCTTCTGACACACTCATTTCTTTTTTAATATGAAACCAGCTGCTGAAGGAAGCATCGGCTCGTGCGTTTTTGTGTATGATTTGGGTGTTATCTGACTCCTGCAGAAGGAAACAGATCATCTGCAGGTGAGTGTGAGAGTCAGTTTGTGGTTTAATACGTTTATGGAAAATTGTTGTAAACCAGGCGGCAACCTCCGGTTCTGAAAAGTCTAATTGTGGAGGTTGGTTTATGTCTTTTTGACACCTTCAGTCTGTGGGCATGTCTCTGGGTTACACTCGTCGTCTTTTTGATTCCTCACAGCTCATTTAGTTTGCTCGCCCTCTGGTGTTTCACAGAATAATGCAGCTCTTGGATTATAAACGCCTCCGTTCGTACTCGTCTGCGGCGGCTACGGCAAGCGCAGGTATAAACGAAGCTCAAAGCGGCTGATCACACCCTGAGACAAAAGGAAAATGGATGATACGCTCGCTCGTTGGCTAAAGCCGTAGCCGACATCAAACCATCGCGACATGAGATATGACTCCGCCCCCCTTCCCTCTCACTCCGTAGCTCTCTTACAGCTCAAAACGCTAACTAGCTAGCTAGCTAGCTAGCTAGCTGAACCACATGTACCGGCATCAAAACAGGAAGTCAGAGGTAAAGCAGTAAAGCCCACCTGTTGCCTGATTTGATTGGCTGCCTGGGCCAAATGTGACATAGATGTGTCTTAAAGCTGCATTCTCTCTAGTGTCCACCAGGGGGCGACTCCTCTGGTTGTATAGAAGTCTAGTCTAAAATGACTCTACTTCTCTCTTGATTTATTCCCTCAGTAAACATTGTAAACATGAGTTTATGGTCTCAATCTCTAGTTTACAGTCTTCTTCAATACAGCATAATGTTCATTTAGTACATTATGGTCCATTTAGAGTCAAACAGACCATAAAGCAGGGGATGCTTTAGGGGGCGGGGCTACACAGTGATTGACAGGTCGCTGCCACGGTCTGGGAGTTGCTTTGAGTCAGTTTGGGCCTTCAGGGGTCACCACCACGTTAGTTCCATTTCACTGAACAAACCCATTACGTGACCTGAACAAACCTCAAAACCACTTTTTAAAAGACGAAAAGTTTGTGCTCCACGTCTTGTGTTCCAGTTTTCAAACTCTTGCCATTAAACAACGTTTTTTTTGTCAGCAGCATGTCGGTCACAAAGTAATACAATGGGGGTAAATCAGTAAATGTAGTTCTGTTACGTACCTTAGCAGAAGACACACGGCGTGCACACCATCACAAAACCCCCAGACACACCGAACAGTTGTCGGATAAACAGAAGTATAAGTACACAGGCTGAGATATATAAATACAAACTCTTACCCCAAGGCTGTTAAAGCGTTAAACAGCTGAAGCCCGAGGACAGCAAACACCTGATCAAACAGAAAGAAACAAAAACAAAAAAATCAAAAACCGGTGGAGGAATTCAGATGAAGTCGTTTCATCTTCGGCGTGTATTTCAGTGTGAAGATGAAGCTTCTTTTCTGTCGGGGTTGGCTGCGAGAGCGAGAAATTGAGAGTGCCGTCGGGGGAAATAAAAGCAGGATGCCCGCAAGGCTTCACCACTCAGACTCTACCTGTCCTCCTCCTCCTCCTCTTCTTCTTCTCCACCAGGAGATGCAGATATATTCATTACATGCATGGGGAGTTCTCTCTGGCATCTCGTATCGATCCGGTCGCTCCTGTTCCACGGCACGTATTGATCCCATCGACTGGCTTTTTTCCTCCTTCTTTTTCTTTTGGTTGAAGACGATGTAACGAGGCACACGCTGAGTTTCCTGCCTAGACTCAGGTTTGTATCGTGTTAAAAAGGACAAATGTAGTCCGGATGGAGTTCATGATCATTTCTCTGCAGCTTCATCACAATGGGATGTGCAGTATTTACAAGTTAAGCGGTGGAAGGAGGTACTCGGATCTTCGATTGGCTCATTGTCATTCCCCTTGCTGCGCTTATTTGTGTATTTACTTTCATGTCACGATGCCGGACGAATCACGGTGGAGCGGGCGAATTCAAAAGGTCTGCCACGCTTTAATGAAGCATCTGGTAAAGGTGGCGCTGATTTTAAAACCTTTATATACCTGCTGGGTGGCTTCACCTATAATGATGTGTCATTATTAGAGGATTTGTATTTGTTAGTTGCAGGTAACGAGGATCTCATGGATATCTAGAACCACACATACCTGGTGTCAAGTCACTCTGAAGAATCAACAGCAAACCACTTCCTGTTTTCACCGAGACTGGAAAATCAAGAAGTCACCGAAATCCCCAACCGCTCATCACAAAACAACAGCGACGTACATCTTTGTTCTTATGTTCTCTCATCCAAGCTGTTCCCCCGTCAAACAGAACCAAGCATGGCGCCGGCTTCAGAAACATTCCTTTATTATAAATAGATCATTTGTATAAAAAAAAAAAAACGGGCATGCTTCAATTCAACCATGGGCATTTAGACATTTCACAACCAAAAGCTACCGTTCAGTTAGCCGACAAACAGCGACGGACTCGTCTCGTGATGCAGGTCGACGGACGGACGACATGAGACAAGATTCAGAAATTTTCACGACCACAATTTTTTTTTTTTTTTTTTTTTTTTTCAAACGCACAATTAGAACAACAACAAGTAAGGTTGGTCCCCAAAATTACATTTTTTTTCCCGGCTTATTTTCATAATTTTTTTTTTTTAATCTTTCAGGTTACCATTCTCCGGCTTTCTCGCGGACTCTCTGATTGTTCAGCTGTGATCCTTTCGGGTTTCTGGCGCCGTTCAGGCCCGTTCCCTGCTGTCTGTAAACATAAAAACACCACAGATGCGTTGGTTCAGTTCGTTCAGATCCGCCGGATTGTTCAGAGCACCTCGCGGTGACGTCCGACAAGAAATCTGCTCCTTTAAATGTCTCGGGATGTCCTCGTGTTCGAAGGAGTCGTTTCTTCACATGGCGTGGTTGGTGTAGCTGACGTAGGTGGTTTTTGTTGGCGGCACTGAGGAGAGAAAAGGAAACAGCAGGTTGGTAAAGTGACACCTTACTTTCGTTAACAACACTCATCTCAGGGCAGCTCCTGAAATAGTCACAAAATGCAATCTATTGGTTTCATGCACAGCGACACAAATTGTCTTTTTTTCATGCCATTCAGGGACGACATTACGTTACAAAACGAAGGTTTACTTAGTTAGGTCTCGGAAAAACATCATAGTTGGGCTAAAAGTAACTATTAAACTAAGGTTTAAGCAACGAAACCACGTTGTTAGGTTTGGAAAAATTGTCACAAACATTGGGTTTAGAACAATTGCCTCAAATGTTAGGTTTTGGCAACAAAATCACGTTGTTAGGTTTCGAAAAATTGCCACGAAAATTGGGTATAGTAGATATATATATATATATATATATATAGATATATATATATATATCTATATATATATATATAGATATATATTACTAAAACTGTAAAGTTTGGAGGATGGAGGTCAAGGAAACGTCAGAAAGAGTTTGATGTATATTCTGGCAATCATGAATATTCCCACTAAATGTACAGGTAATCTAACCAGCAAATAAGCCTCACAAGAGTTTTCGTCTCATGTAGTTTGACTAGTCTTCCTCCTTGACTTCCTCGCCTCACGCTGCAGGATGAAAGAGGTTCATCTCTTGTGTGAGGTTGAGCTGCCGCTTGTTAGATTAAGCAGATCAGCTCAGTCGGCGCGTCTCTGATGAGTAAACAATCCGACGTCTCCCACTTTTTCTGCTGATGGACCGAAAAAAGGCGGCTTTGAAGTGTAACTCCGAGCTGTAAACAATTTCATCAGATCTGGTCTCAGGTGACGTCTAAACAAACTCCGAGTCAACTTCCTGTTAAATCCTCATTAGAGAGGCTGCACTCTGACTTCACCTCCTCGTGGTCGACTTCACTGAGAAGTCGACAGACTTCTTCTTACGGCACCTTTAATCATTAACGGTATTCACCCTAAACTTTTCCTTGTTCATCAGTATGTGCCGCCTGATTGCAAATAGCTTCCCACATGAAGGTAAATCCACTTGTTCGCCATAGTCAGATAGGAGGAACCATGTGCATCCAGTACAGAAATGCATTATATGACCAAAGCTACACCACCGTTTTAAAACTTAATCTCCTGACACAACCGCTTGATGTCTGGGAAGACAACTCTATATGTTTGAATGGTCTCTCATGCTTTTAGATCGTACGAAGTCATGCATCGCCACCTTAACGCGGTGGAGAGGTTCGTGGGGAAGTCCCCCAATGAGCCGTGGTACCAGGGGCCAAAGCTCCTGGTAGGGTCTCCCACGGCAAAGTGGTCCCAGGGAAGGTGCCAGACCAATGACCCTAAATGAACCCGGTACGAGTTGAATAGCACCTCGCCGAGAAAAGGGAAACAGGGGCCCCCCCTAACGGAGCCAGACCTGGGAGAGGAGCTCGCCGGCGAACGTCTGGCGGCCGGGCCTGGACGCAGCCCGAAGAATCTACATAGAGCCGTTGCCCTTAGCGCCCACCACTTGCAGTGATTGGCGTTTGGGTTGGGGGCATTGGTAGCCATGCAGCAGACAAAATGAAAAACGCACGATATTAAATTTTTAAGAAGCCCTTCGGCCCACTCACCGCTGGCCTCCACGCCCTCGCACAGCTCCGTCTTCACCTCGCCGTTGGGCCGCTCGGCCGCCAGATGCGACAGCTTGCTGGTCATGGTGGCGGCGGTGACGATGGCCTTGAAGCTGCGCTTGCGTTTGGGCACGTTCTGCTCGGGGTGGAGGATGATGATGTAGACCTTCGGCATGTAGAGCATGCCCAGAGAGACGGAGGCGCTGAGGCTGAGGGACACGGTCAGCGTGGCCGTCTGGATGTACATCTGAGGAGGAAACGCAGAGGAGGTGGTTACCAAGAGACGCCGATGAGCAGGAAGCCGTCCTGAGAAAGCTACTGTTTACTTCCTGTTCACGGTGATGTCGGAGAAACCACCAAACTCCACCTATTTCATGTGTTCACTTAACAAATACAACATCTGAACACACAGACTAAATCTTCTCTTAAATAACTTCAAATAACAAATTATGTTCCTGAAACAAAAATTGCTTAAAGCTTCTCTTGTGGACCTTTTGTCTGTTTTTTTTGGCGATAGTTTCACACTTTTCTGCGGAGCAACAGTTGGTGGTGGAAGCAATGCGTCAACAAATGCAAGACAGAAGAAGACTGCAAGCGTTCAGACTGGGAGAAAAAAGAACAAGTTGTCTTTGCTGATGATTTCTGAGGAAGGAGATGCATTCAAGACATTTGTTGGACAGGATGCACGGAACGTTAACAGAACTGTTCGTAAGAAAACTAAAAAACACCCCAAAGTACAAATATCGGCCTCCATAAATTGCTAAAAACCTAAAGATTTCAAAAACACATTGTTCACTAAAACATTCTCCTGACTTAATAAGTGATGAGGAAGAACGTGAGATGCAGATGAAAGCTCTGGAAAGAGCCAATAAGTAGGCCATGAGTTAAAGTCTGACACCTGAGCTGCAAACAAATATATTTGCTCCACTAAAATAAAGTTTGTTTATTTCACTGCCTCTAAATATGAAAATGCGTTTTTCATATTTTTAAAGCATTAAATACAAATATATCACGTTGAGATGAGATCCAGTGATGGAGGAAGTACTCAGATCTTTGACTTAAGTATTATTACCAAAGTGCAAAAATACTCAAGTAAAAAAGTTTGGCATTTAAAATATTACTTAAAGAAGCAAAAATAAAGATACTCGTGCCGCAGAATGGCCCATTTTAGAGTCATACAGATGTTTAGTTGATCATAATTATGTGTGAAACACTTTGACGTTGCAGCTGGTGAAGGCGGAGCTCATTTAAATGACTTCATAAACTGCTACGGAGCTTAAATATGGAAATATTTATTAGCGGATTTATAATTTGTCTTTGCAAAGTAACTAGTAACTAAAAGACAGTGGAGTAAACCTCTGAGATGTATTGGGGTAGAAGTAGAAAGTAGCAAAAAAGTTGAGTACAAGTACCTCAAGATAGTACTTGAGTAAGTGTTCCTGAGTACAGACTAGCTGACGGCCTGAACTCAGCATAACTCCATAAGTTTCCATTAAAACGAACAGATGGTCGACTGCCCGGTTCATTTAATGGAGTCAATCCAGTGACTCGTGTTTGCGGCTGATAATTTCTCGCCTCCTCTCGCAGATACTTTGGCGACACGACCGGCCGACGTGTACAGCGGGGGAAGTCAGAGTGGTTAATGTGTCGGTAGGTGGGTGGGGGGGGGGGGCTGCAGCTTTCACTTCGCTGTTCGGGAGAGATTACGCACTTTGAGCAATTGCAAGACTTATTAATATGAAACGTCTGCAGGAAGTGATAAGTTTCTCTGACGGGAGCTTCACGGCGAGTCACAAAAATTGCAAAGTGGAAATAATGAGTGATTAAAAAAAAACTGTCTCAGGTTTAAAGAAGTGTTTTCAGCAGAGCGGAGAGATGAAACGTACTTCTTATAAACAAGGACAACAGGAGAACACGGTCTGCCTCTGGGCCTGGTTTAAAGGTCACATATGCTCATTTTCAGGTTCAGACTACTCGGACATGTTTGCATGCTTTACAAGTTAAAAAAAACACGTTATTTTTCTCATACTTTCTGTTTGAATATACCTGTAATAAAAAAAAACGCTCAGTTTTTAGCGCCTGTCTCTTTAAGGACCGCTCTCGTAAAAAGCCCAGTCTGCTCTGATTGGTCATTGTTTTTTCCGGTCCTTCCAAGAACCCAGGAAGAGCAAACTTTACATAGTGGACAAACGGTGGAATTACAATTTCCGGGTCCGTCAAGTGACGCCATGGGGCCCAAAAAAAACGTTTTCCCTGAATTGGGAGGTGGATCTTTCAGACAGGAGACTTTAATTCATTTGTCACCTAACTTGCATACTTCAGTAACAGCACTAACGAAGTTATTTTAACCCAAACGACAATCTTTTCCTCAACCTAACTAAGTAGTTTAGTTGCCTAAACCTAACTAAGTTGTGTCCTGTGAAGACGGAACTTTATTTTGAAGAGACTCTACGCGTGTAACAAGCTGGAATTGACACCTGTTGCAGGACTTCTGAAGAAAAACGAGAAGCTTTTAAAGCATTCAAACAGTGATAATGAAGGCGTTTCACCTCCTCTCGCCCCGTTAACTGGGCTCTGTGTGATGGTTCTCAGTGGTGGACCGGTTCACCGGTGGAGCTCCATCACGTTGGAGCAGCTGGACCATCATTAACTCCTAATAGTCTTCGTCTTCAGACAGCAGCGACGACAACAACAGAGTAGAGAAGCGCCAGGACGCTCTCTCTCTCTCTTCCCCATCTCAGCTTGACAGATGACCCTGAACGCATCATTAGGCTCGGCGCTGCGTTCATGAGCCAGTGCGAGACTATTGATCCTCCGTGTTGTTGTTCTTTGCCTTCAGTGTAACGATGAGTATTTACCGGCAGAAGCAGGTATTTAGAGACCCGGTACACAGTCAGAACTATTTACTTTATGTACATGTACTCAAGTACTGTACTTAAAGACTTGTACTTTACATTTTATGTTACATAATACCTTAACTACACTTCATTTTGGTACTTTTTTTGCTGAGAACGTAAAAATATGAAAGCTCGGCTGAAAGCCAGTAGTTTGGTTTGTCCGTTCTGGGCTCCCGTAGAAACATGGCGGACTGAAGAGGACCTGTTCACTGTGTAGATCTGAAGGGTTCATTCTGAGCTCATGAAAACCAGTTTCAGCTGATTGTACCCCAATGAATACATAGTTATGAATCGATCCAACACGCTGGCCCTTTAAGAGAGCATTTCTACTCTGTGGTCTTGCTACTTTTACTGCAGTAAACCTTCTGTAGTATGTGGTTATTATTAATTACATTATTTAAATTCTCTCATTTAACGTGAGAAGGTATCCCACAAAATAAATAATCACAAAAATAAATATATTATACTATATTATTGATGTTTGTATGGAAACACAAAGTCAATAATTAATAAATATGAATTTCACGTCAGTAATATTCAATAAAATGATCCAAAATCGTGACATAGCTGCATCAGACACACACACACACACACACACACACACACACACACACACAAGCACCTACACACACACGCCTACACACACACACACACACACATACACACACACACCTACACACACACGCCTACAAACACACAAGCACCTACACACACACACACACACACACACACACACACACACACACACCATGCCGAGCTCAACCAGGCAGCATAAACCTGTTTCCAGCATCTCTCACACACACACACCTGTGCACACCGCTCCCAACACACAACAACAGCAACGCCGGTGCTGTTGATGCTGCTCAAGAGAATCGCCTGCGTCGCTACGGCAACCACCTCACAATTATTTTATTTTTAAATAATAAAAAATGTGGAGGTCCGGGTTAATGACCCCGGTGTCAAACTGTCAGCGGGGAATCCTCGGTGGGGCTCTGCTCGACTCACCAGGAAGGAAAGGGAAACGTTAGGCGACAGATGGCGAGTCTTGCTCCCCCCCCCCCCCCCCCACCCCCCCCCCCGAGAGCCCAAAACAACGATTCCAGCGATGCATCAAGGATTCATTATAAAAATGTATGACAGACAGCGAAGCATGAACCCATTTGTGGGCCTGAGAGAGGGAGAAAAAACTAGCTGTGAAATGATTTATGTGGCCTCTCCGACACAAGCTGTTGTCACAAAACCAACCGACACGAAACAGCAAGAAGGTCACAGCAGGCTGATGAACAAGAGCTGGGGGGGGGGGCGGCTCACGGACAACCGGCCCGTATCACAGAGGCACATGTAGGGACGTCCCTCGACCGGCTGCTTTTGCCCCTCCCCCGATCCCGATCCTTTTATATCACCAGGGTGTCCTCTTCAGCACCCCTGACGTAGATTCCTGGGAGCCGGTCGAACCTGCGAGCTTTAATTGCTGTGGACAGAGATCCAGTCTCTCGAGATCTGACCAATCACAGCCGTGTATCTAATGTGGCGACGTGTTTGAGACGATGACCGGTAAGAGGAGGACCGTCAAAGATAATAAAAGCCGATCAAAGAAGGTTTTCCCTTTCCTATATCTCCGTAGAGAGAAAGTAAAATCAACCTCATCTCCGTCGTCTGTTTATTTGTCCGTTTGCTCACAAGCGGCAATCTCCGGTTCTGCCGAATTCTGTCGATGCGGAACTGTCTTAAAGCTGCATTCTCTCTAGTGTCCACCAGGGGGCGACTCCTCTGGTCGTATAGAAGTCTAGTCTAAAATGACTCTACTTCTCTCTTGATTTATTCCCTCAGTAAACATTGTAAACATGAGTTTATGGTCTCAATTTCTAGTTTACAGTCTTCTTCAATACAGCATGATGTTCATTTAGTACATTATGGAACATTTAGAGTCAAACAGACCATAAAGCAGGGGATGATTTAGGGGGCGGGGCTACACGCTGATTGACAGGTCTCTACCAGAGACGTATACGGCGTCTCTACTATTGGATCATTTGCCGTGAACTTTGATAATAACTTTGGTGACGAGCAATACGTTGGTTTTACGACCAAATACCTGCAAAACGTCCCCATCAGCCTCAGCTGTCTGTGTTTACGGTGCTCCACATGTTTATTTAGCTCGTATAATATTTAAAGTCTTTGCTGTGGTGTTAGTGGTGGATTCTTTTTGGGCAAAAAATCTGCATGGAATAATAATAATGAGTATGCAGGGTGTGTAGTAAAGTAAACACTGCATATGTATGTTGATACTTCACCGTCGGGAATCAGTAAGCGGAACCGAAATGCATTTTAATAAATTTCCCCAAACAGCAAAGATAGTTCCAAGAAAGTTATTTCTCAATTTTCAAAGTTTGTTTCAAACCTACTGAGCAAACATGGGCAACAAAGAGCTGCATTATTATTATTATGTCATTTTAGAGGGAATGTTTTCTAAAATGATGAACACAGCAGCTAGAATATTTCCTTTCTGATGCAATAGTGCAGCTTTAGAAAGAAAAAGTCTGAGTCATCAAACTTTAAATCTCCTTAACGTGGACGTTTAAGGTGGGAATGAAGGCTCTGCAGGTTAATGGGAGGACTGAATCCTGCGGCTGTGTCTGTGACCTGGACGAATGACTTCCTGCCCGATCAAAGCGGAGCCGGTTTAAAGCTCAGGACTGTGGAAGTCTGATCTGAGAGCAGCTGAGGTCTGAGAGAAACCGCAGCAGCAGATCTTTAAACTGAGCGTCAGCAGCAGCAGGACGAAAGAGACGCGACAGGGTCATAAAACACGAGCGTATTCAGCAGAATTAGTTTGTTTTCTACCAGTTTGGAAGAAATCCACTGATAAACTAACCAAAACCAACGCACAAGCGGAGATAACTTTCTGCATTGGCATTTCTGAAATCCAACACACAGAACGTGCTGTACTTCAGCGAAACCTCCAGTGCCGACAAATCCAATTAAATATAAGAAAAGGAATCTGGATGTTTCTGCAGCTTGAATGTCACTCGTCTGTCATTTGCCGGAGTGAAGCTTAAAAAGTGCAAAAATGACTTTTATCAGGGGAAGAAATGGACATTCGTTGGAAAACAAAAGCATGAATCGCTCTATTCAAATGTGTTTCAGATATTTACCAGTGCAGAATGTTTTTTCTGTCTCACAATAATAACCCGATGCTTCGTTGGCTTCCCACTCTCAAACACGGAAAATTGCTTTAGAGTGGAAACGTCGAAAAAGTGTTGGTGCTGCCGGATTGCTTTCTGCATTTAGTTTTCCATATTTCCTCCATTTGTTCCCCCCATGGACTGTGTATTAGAAGTGGACATAGTCGCCGTGATGTCACCCATTGGTTTTTTTGTACATCGCCATCTTGGCTTTTAGCCCCGCCCCCTAAAGCATCCCCTGCTTTCTGGTCTGTTTGACTCTAAATGGAGCATAATGTACTAAATGAACATCATGCTGTATTGAAGAAGACTGTAAACTAGAGATTGAGACCATAAACTCATGTTTACAATGTTTACTGAGGGAATAAATCAAGAGAGAAGTAGAGTCATTTTAGACTAGACTTCTATACAACCAGAGGAGTCGCCCCCTGGTGGACACTAGAGAGAATGCAGCTTTAACACATGAAGCTTTGGCTTTTGCAGTAACGGAGGTTGACGCCTGGTTCCACCCTCCGTCATTTACACTACTGGGGATAATAACTGCAAATAACTCACATTGAGACTCTTTGGTACCGATAGCTACCGGCGGGAAAACAAAAGCATTATTTTCTTTCAGTTGGTGGAGCAATGGTTAACGGACTTCCTGCGCGCCTTCATTTCTACCGGCCGATCGTTCCCTCTGGAGTCATTATTCCAGCCTTTACACTCTGCAATTAACATTTACTTCAGAATGATAAGTTAAAGCACAAAAGCCCGTCTATTGCCACTTTAATTGCGATGCACGACCAAGCTGGAGGTGCTGCTACTAGACACTGTCACGTATACGCTAACACACGCTATACACTATGGAAACATCACTTTATATTCATTCATACAACATCATGCTACTAATACTGCTCATACACATGCTATTACTATGTACGCTCTCACATACCAATGCATATTTATAATTTTTCTTTACGAGCGTTACTTACAGCTGCACTATATAAAAAAAATTAAAAAAAATGACTGTAATGTAATATTCTATGCTTCTGTAACTTCTGCATACGTTCATGCTGCAGTGTATTCATTACGCACTACTGTCTTTTATCCGATAGTACTTACTGTCTACAATATGTATTATCCATATTACCACAAGACATGTGTGTACATTACTCTGCACTTTACTGCTTTTTACTTTTGCAAAAATATGAAAAAGTGTAGAATATGTTTGTTTTTTTTCAAATGTTGCAATGCACGTTGCCTAAATGAATGGAATGAAACTTAATGTTAACCTTAATGTTGATATGACACACTGATTGACGAGTCAATTTAAAAATGGCAATTCATATTTAAAAGGTTGCTTAGCCCAAATAAATGAGAATAAATGTGTTTTAAGACTTTAATTTTATGTAAAACAGCTGTAATCGAGTTCAAATGATTGATTCTACATGATGATGATGATGATAAGAAGATGGTTAAATACAGCAACTCTTCATTGACCACGGTAGGAATTCAACTCACAACCCTGGTAGCGTTTGGCCCAGAGAGATTGTATGATTTATATTTCCTGCTAAATATCAGAACTGCAGAAGTTTCCATTTTTGGGGACATTAGGATTCATATCTCTCTGTCTCTCTCTCTCTCTCTGCTGTAAACTAGTAACAACTTCCCTTCATTTGGCCCGGAGCGATCTTTTCCCCCTCACACACACACACACACACACACACACACACACACACACACACACACACACACACACACACACAACAACAACAAAAACACATCCCTTAAACGACAGCAATGGATGGCGGGTAATAACACTGTGGTTGGTATTGACTTTCTCTCCACAAGTCTGAGGCTCATGAGGAAGATAAGCAGCGGAGCAAAGCTAATCGCTGCCAACACACTGTTTTTTTGGTGTTGCTGTAGGAGAAGCAGAATACATTAGTGAGGCGTCAACAGCAGGTTATCACGGTGTCGGGTGTCAGGGTCGACCGCTGTTTAGGGTTGAGACCTGTGGAGGTAAACAGTCATTACAGCTGCTTGTTTCTGTTACTTTGAAGGAAATGTTGCTTGTTTCGTTAGTCGACATTTGAGAGACGCTTATGGAAGCGGATATCTCGAAAACAGATGAAGACTTGAGCCTTCGCTAATCCCCACGCCCCCTGCTGCTACTCCGTGGAGCCCACACTGTCACTAACTGCACTCCTTGAAGAAATATCCGATTTTTGAAAAAAACTAAACGAAAAGTGGATTTCAGAAATAAGCCAACAGAAGGGTCTACAGTCTACAGGAGTTTAAAGGATAAATCCAGGACGTCAAACTGATTCATCAGTGCAAACAGGTTAAAAAGATAAAGTATCACCGATACACGACGAGCTCCAAATCCACTAAACTGGCCTGAACGTGAAGAACATCTGGAACCACTGATACGGATAGTGGTCGGACCCCTGGACGGGGGCTGGCTGATGCTACGCTATGATTGGTCAGTCTGCGTTCGAGGGGCGGGACTTAGTGAAGGGTCAGTTAGCTACGCGAGTAGTTTCCCACTGCTCCTGCAGTCTGCGTGCTAAGCTAGGCTAACCATGACCCTCAAGGATCAAACTGATATCCTCCTGAAACATTCGAGCCAAGAGGGTTTACCAAAATGCTGGAAATGTTCCTTTGAAGGTAAATCTAAAGTTTCTATTCAACTTGGGAAGGGTCTCCATAAATACGTTGCTATGAAATGGCTTTTGGTGGCTTTTCCTCTCGTGCCACCATGAAGTTGATGTGTGTGGTTTAGAGAGAAATAACTTGACCACTATTGGATGGATTGCTATGGAATTTGGTACCAACATTTACTGTTTACTGTTTCTGGGACCATTGAGAGCCGAGGGAGAAGAGTACTATAGACAAGTTATATTGTCTTTGGGTCAACTATTCCTTTCACTAACAAGGCCCACGCCAATAACAGTATGAGTTTCAAGGTTTATTGCATGATGGAATAAATTTGATTTCGGAAGATGAAGGGGTAGAGGGATGAAGGGATGTAGGGTAGGGGTAGAGGGTTAATGGATGTAGGGTAGGGGTCGAGGAATGAGGGGTAGGAGTCGAGGGATGAAGGGATGGGATAGAAGGACGAAGGGATGCAGGGTAGGGGTCAAGGGACGAAGGGTAGGAGTCGAGGGATGTAGGGTAGGGGTCGAGGAATGAAGGGATGTAGGGTAGAGGTCGAGGGATCAGGGGATGTAGGGTAGAGGAAGTGAACGGGTTCATTGGGCTTAAATACTTGCGCACAAGAAATGAGCCGTGTTCTGGGCGTGGTCCTTGTTCCTGAACTAAGTTTGTGAAACAAAATTTAAAACCATTTTAGAGTCCAGACCAGCACAGATGTTATGTTTCAAATTAATCAAAGTGATGAACTGCACAAAAATAGTCCATTTGTTTTATTTTGGGCGGATCACCTCCAAAATTGGAGTGATCGGGGCTTCACTGAGATGGTGCATTGAGTTTCCAGATTAAGTTTTGAGTCAGCACTCTGATCCACATTCACTACAGGACTCCAATTCCTCGGACAATTCCCCTTAAAGGAACAGTTCAACATTTTGGGTCAGATGTTTCCTGTCAGAGGTCCACAACACTGTTGGCCTAGCTTAGCACAAAGACTGGAAGCAGGGGGAAACAGCTAGCAATAGCTCCATCAAATGATAAAACAAATATACTTTCTAACTCCAAATCAGTTTAATTGACATCTCTGTGGTCTCTACACGTCATCTAGTGTGGTTTGTAAAATATGGAGATGTAAATCAAAGAGGAGAGAATCGTATTTTTTTTGTTCTGGCATCGTGAAGTAGCTGTAGATGCTGATAATGACACTAATAATAGCAGCATTAGCATATTGATATGATAAAGTAGCTCATCAGCTGAGGTCAGAGGAGTCGGATTCCCGGGAGGAGCCGATGTGGGTGGAAGCTGCATGCTAATCGTCTCTGGGATCCTCCGGCTGAATATCAAAGCCTGGTTCATTATGTATGGAGGGAGCGCGAGTCTCTCCCAGCGGACCCTGACTCTTCTCCGTCTACCTTCCCCGTGCATGCAAACGCCTCCCCGGGCAGCCGGTGCTGCGTTCAGGAACCCAGCCCCCTCTTGAAGTGCTTATTAGTGATTCTGTGGCTTCTCCATGTCGGTCCCAGCTGTGGCCGGCACACAGCCGGCGTGCTGCTGCTACTGTAAATGTCAGCCAGTGAGCCTCCTGCTCCAGATCCACAGGCTGACCTTAAAAGATCAGCTGATCAGTTTCAGGTCCACCACATTTGCGATGGAGTCTAATTATAACCATTTATTTTCGTAAGGGGCATGGCTTTTTTTTTTCAGATCTACTTTAATTTATTCAATTCATTTCTGATGAAAAAGCCCAATATCACAAATCACAAATGTGCCTCAGAGGGAAATCTGAGCAGTCGACATCCTCTGACCCAGGACCCTCGAAAATCCCCCCCCCTCCCCCAAGAAGTTCAGTAGAAGTCATGTGTACAACATGAACAACATAATACAATTACAACATAGTCAATCAATATGACAGAAATGATGCATATAATGAGAGTAGCACCAATCCGTTCCATATGTGGAGATCATATATATATATATATATATATATATATATATATATCTGTAGATATATATATATATATATATATATATATATATATATATATATCTGGCTGCGTGTTGACTGACCATTAGCTGTATCTGAATTTGCATAATCATGACTCAACCTCAACTTCATGCAAATGAGGTCTGTCCATCACAAGCATAGCCTGTATATCTATGTAGTTGTTGGGACGTCACACATTGGTTTGTGGACTGCCGTTATAAAACCTCAAGTTCAACAATTTGGCCGTCGCCATCTTGGATTTTTTCATCCAGTGAACAGGAAGTGACCCTATTCGGAATGTTGAGGAGTGACGTAGAGACGCCGTATACGTCTACCTGTCACTCACCGTGTAGCCCCGCCCCTAAAGCATCCCCTGCTTTATGGTCTGTTTGACTCTAAATGGACCATAATGTACTAAATGAACATCATGCTGTATTGAAGAAGACTGTAAACTAGAGATTGAGACCATAAACTCATGTTTACAATGTTTACTGAGGGAATAAATCAAGAGAGAAGTAGAGTCATTTTAGACTAGACTTCTATACAACCAGAGGAGTCGCCCCCTGGTGGACACTAGAGAGAATGCAGCTTTAACACATGAAGCTGTGGCTTCACTTGGCAGAACTGGAGGTTGCCGTTTGTTCACTGTCGCGGCAGCAGGCTCTTGAAATTCAGATAAACAATGGAACGAGGCACCACTGATGAAATACGCATCACTATTCCGTCACTGCGCTGGCTATTTCTCGCCTAAAATGTTTTCAGAAACATATTTTACTGAAAGCGTTGAGCTGCTGAAAACAGTCGAGCCAAAACCAAAGCACGTCCGCTCGAGCTGCCGCACTTTTGTCGGCCAAATTTGGTGCACCTCCGCTTTTAGTTTTCCACAGCCCAGTTCTGGATTCGATCCAAAATGCGCAGACCTCTATTTTATGGTCAGAGACGAATTGTGTATTTAACCGCCACGTGGAAAAAGACAATAAAACAACGTCGGCATTCAGTGTGTTGCCGATGTAATTTGTGTGCTCTGGTGATTTCAGACCGCACAGTGAATATCTGACCGCACACTGAATTTCTCACTTCACAAATAAGACGGTCAGCTTGATGAATAACGTGGTGAGAGTCTGACAGCGTGCGACAGACGAGTGCGCGATGAG
Source organism: Cebidichthys violaceus (assembly GCF_023349555.1). Classification (NCBI taxonomy): domain Eukaryota; kingdom Metazoa; phylum Chordata; class Actinopteri; order Perciformes; family Stichaeidae; genus Cebidichthys; species Cebidichthys violaceus. Next base: position 2,297,785 of record NW_027176483.1, read on the forward strand.
TTAATTATGCCGTCATCTTCATCAACCCCCGAAAGGCCCCGCGGTCACCCAAGTACAGGCGCCAGAAAACTTCAAGTACAAATGAGGATCTGCGGCGGGGGGATCAATACACGCTCTGTTTCAGAGAGTATTAATAAGACGTTTTAAAGGAGACATTCATTAAGTCACCACTCGACGTGACAAAGAGGCTTACAGCAGTAATGGGACGCTTACATATATTAACAGACGCCTCACCACAAAACACGTCATGGAAACGGTTGCAGATGCATCCGTCGCAATGCAACGAATGTTAAAATTACTCCTCGTTTTGTACAAAAAACAGCAACATTTGTCAATTTATACTCATACGCATAACGCCTTTTCAAAATAAACTTCCGTCTTCACAGGAAACTAGTAAGGTTTTAGGCAACAACACTACTTACTTAGGTTTAGGAAAAGATTGTGGAATAATGATAATAAAACAATATTAATAATAATAATAACAATAATAACTTAACTTTTTTATACAAGAGATGAAGCTCAAAGTGCTTTACTATATTAAAAATAAAAATGCAACAGATGAAAGCAAAGGCAAACAGACAATAACAAAAGACAGAAAATAAATACTTTAATGATAAGCCAAATTAAATAGATAGTTTTTAAGATGTTAAAATGTTAACCTATGTCTCTTATATGTCTTGGTAGGGTATTACATAATTTTGGAGCAAAAAATAAGATGCATTTTGTCAAATCTGGGCACAGAGCAAGAGAAACGATGACGACAATGATGATGATGATGATGATGATGATGATGAAACTCCGGGAAAATATTTTTCCCACACAAGTGAATATTTATGTAGTTAAACTCTGTTGATGTTTGAATAAATCTGGAGTCTGGCAGAGAGACGAAGAGTTCTGGACGCTGAGAAGAAGAATGTTTCTGAATAAATCAACGGAGTCTAAACAATTTGGAACTACTCAGAGAGTTTGTTTCCCAAGAGGCAGAACAAGAAGATGGACATGTAGCCAAGGACAGGACATGTCCTCAAGTACAAATCTGGGCTATTTGTACTTTACTTGAGTATTTTCCTTTCCTTTAGAATAAGCAAACTATTTTGATAATCGTCTGTAATGACTAGGATATTTTGTTCCACCTTCTCAAATGTGTAATAAAAGATTCTCGTAAAAATTTCAAATATTTTTGTATGTTTCTGCATTGAGTACATTTACGTTTTTTTTATAGTGTGGTATTAGTACTTTTACTTCAGTAAAACATTTGAGTACTTCCTCCACCACTTTAGAAACGACTTACCCGTTTACCACCTCGCATTCATATTTGATTTCACCCGGATTCTACAAAAAAAAGAAGCAAAAGAACTGCCAGCGTGTTTCAATTATTGTGTGTTTCTTCTTTACTCTTTTGGTTCTGAGCTTTGAAGATGACGAACTGAACCTGGCTGAGACTCTGAGCAGCTCCAGAGTTACAGCGACTGATAAAGGCCAAACTGGAGAGTCGATCAACAGCGCTGATCCCTCACCAAACAAACACTCTGACCTCTGACCTCCTGAACGCAGTCTTGTTTCCTGACTGTTGACATTCGGCTTTGAGACTTCAAGTCTTACGTTTGATTTCTACTTCACGAGGACATCCAGACCTCAACAACTCTGTTTGTGATAAAGAACCGGGTCATGTGCTGCTGAAGTCCATACAGGAGACAGATTGAGACCCAGATCAGATAGAGGAGGTTTACCAGGTGGGTAAACATGGAGATGCACCACAGACCCCCACTGACACTTCAACTCCTTTTAGTGTAGAATCGTTGCTCCATTCACAACTTCCAATTCAACTTCCTACTTCAGCTCTTTACTTCCATTTGAACCGCCATTTACAGACGTTCTTTTATTCTTCTATTAAAACACAGATGTGTTCAGAAGGTGATGAAGGTGCATACCAAAATAAAATAAAGAAATGCGGGTTCTTACGCTTCATTCAAGACAGTGAAAGACTGACATTTCAGCTCTTTAACCTTCGAGTGTAAACTCATGCAGCTCTTACTCTTTAACTACAACATCAACTTCAGTCAGCAAACGCACTCCAACACTCTTCAACTTTGCTTTAAGCTCTTTTTAAGCTCTTCGAGTTTTCTGATATGTTCCTCTTCAGCGATCAAGGTGTTTTAAAATCATCTCGTATCCAAACAAAAATAAAGAGTTTCTGGTTAATTTCACCAAATCAATCAACTCAGACGTAAATGGAAGCACAGACTTGGATTTCAACTTGAAGTGTTTACCAGACGTGCAGGTGTTTTATCGATTTACCTGTTGTGATTATATGAAACCCGTCACATTATTCATGTGTTTCTCCAGCAGACGGGACGCTTTGAGCTGCTGCAGCAGGCTGATAAAGAGCCCGAACAGCAAGACGACAACAGTGTTCATTGAATAATGAATAAGAAGGCCTGAGGTGTTGTGTTTATTTCAAACAGTCTGTCTCTTGAGTGATTAGAGAAAAAAGAAAGTTTTATTTTGGCTGCAGCTTTTCCTACAGAAGAAGAGGATTCTGTCTGCAGACTTTTCTGCACTCTGAAGCTAAGATGTGACACCTCGTCTCTGTTCGGGGGGGACGGTGATGTAATCTTCATGCGAGCGTGTCTGAACATTCAGTCTGAACCTGCTGCGTCAGCCATTTCTGTGGGTAAAAATAACCCAAGGTAGAACTGAAACCTAAGGTCTTATCAGATCAGGGGTATCAGAAGGAACCTGGACACTGTAGTTACTCAGTTGTTCTTAAGACTGTGTGACAAAATAACAGAAAGCTCAAGCTCAAAGTCCCCTTACTGGCTTTTTTTTTGGGGGGGGGGGGTTCAACACCCACCTGCTTCCTCTTTATCAGCGAATGTAAGTGGCTCAGGGGTCTCATGGGACCAAAGTACGGGACTGCAGTCACACGTTAACGGGATGTGGGTTGGCGATTGTTAACAGAAGGCGTGTGTGGTGTCAGATCTTGCTTTCTTTCATCTTTAACGAGGGTCATTTGTGCTGAACGCAAAGTAATGGTCCTGCTGGACTCAAAGTGATTGGATTGAGATCATTTTTTTTTGGTCGAAAATGAAATTTCAAGCACTACTTTTAAGTCTGTATGGACAAGAAGTCCTATAGCTGCTCACAATCATGACAAGTTTGAACATTTGTATGTCTCGACATGCGACAGAACCGACTCCATCTCGTCTGTGCAACATTTCAATTTCACTACATCTAATAGATATGTCACAAAAAGACAAAAATGTTAACCGCATGTTGATTCCACACTGTCAAATATCTGACTGTTCGTTTACAGCAAATTACTGTGTTATTATTTTATTGACTATTGTAAATTATAGTCAAATGACAGTTATATACTGTGACTTCACAGTCAGTTATGGCATCAAATTACTGTGATATAGCATTATGTTGCCGCAGTATTACGGCATTGAACTGTGATTTTACAGTAAAATACCTATCAGATTATTACAGCAGTGTACTGTGGTAGAGTTATATATATATATATATACACTATATATAGTACAGTATTGTGAATTATCACAGTTAAAGCCTGTGAAGATGATCGTGCAATTAATTGCGAAACATTACGGTTAAATCTCGTGAAATTCCAGGGAATCATTTACAGTGCATAAAAGGAAAAGTCAGGGGATCACCAAAGTGAGTACAATGCTTCCTCTGAGCTCCACAAACGTCGTTCAATTTCCTATCAATCTATTGAATGAGTGTTAATAAATATTTCAGTCTGGAGCAAAAGGTGGAGCTCCCAACTGACTGACCTGCACACGGCCTTTGGCTTTCATATTTCAACAGTTAATTTGTCACTTTTTTAAGGATTTTTAAGGGATGACTTTGTGTAACTTTGGGTAGACTTTTGAAGATCTGTCCAAAACACTTCAGGTGAGCTTCAAAGTGCCATGTTGCTTCTTTACTGATTGAAAATCAGATGTGATTAGGGTCACTCGTGTCCTGGTTTATGTCTACAACAACAAATCATTAGCAACTGAACTGTAGCAGCGAGGAAAAAAAGGCCGATAAACTCGGTTTAGAGGAAATGACAGTGAATCGCTCCACCTGTCCTCCTGATCTCCCCACAGACGCGATAATGAGCAAAATCCTCCATCTGGCATCTCGCTCACAGCACACTCAACCCAAAAAAACCCTCAACCCACAGTCGTCTGACGGTGCTAAATTTAATTCTGCTCTAATTAGTTTTGTGCGCCGAGGCTGCGGAGCAGACTGGACTGTGCCTGTGGTGATCAGAAACTAATCAATGATCAATCAGCCAGTCAGAACGGAGCACTAGCTCCGGTTTGTGACGACACCAAACAAACCTCTTTATTTAAAATGTGCAGAGAGAGAGAGTTTATGATGAGCAGACAATATTCAGCCACTTCTTAGTGACGTTAGTTTCCATATTTGGAATGCGGAGGAGTGACGTAGTGATATGCTTCTGGTAGCGGCAGCGACCTGTCAATTACAGTAAGCCCCGCCCCTAAAGCATCCAGCATGGGTCATTTTCTCATAGACTTCTATACAACTACACTTCTTTTTGAAACCGAAATGGTAAAAGTGGTTTTCTGACGAGTGAACCTATCACTCCTAATAATCACTTGATTGTAGTGGATAGAAACAAGCAGTCATTCACATTTAGCGAGCAAATTTTCCCAAAATCTTGGTTAAAACGTGCATTACTGGAAACCTATTAACTAGCTCTACCCTGCAATGAAAGACCAATCTTCATTTCTTTTTTGTGTCTTCTACAAAGATCACGGTGCTTACGTTTTAAGACCTTTATACCTTAGCTTCCAGTCTGTTATAGCGTGATATAGTAGCCATCAAGTGCATGTTTTAAAGTGATATGGTCTTAAAATGAGTCAGCTAAAGTTTAGGACCAACTCGTGAAACTAATGTTAATGTTCTCGCTAGCTCGAGCTGAATAACTCTGCCAGAAACACTTCAAAATCAACGGCCCCCTGGAGACAAAGAGAAGCTGCTTTTGTCTTCTTATATCTGAAATAAGACAGGTTTTGTCTGCTCAAAAAAATTCTCAAGTTTGATGCCTTTAGCCCAATTAGTAACAGTAATGCCCCAGTGTTTTCTGTTACTTCTGCATGTCAGGATTAATCGCTTGTCGTGTGATATTTGAAAAACACATTGGGAGTTAAAGTTTTCACAAAAATTCACCCCCTCAAAAAACCCTGTGTCAGACAGAGAACATACAGTATGTGAGTGAGTACATGTTGGTGCTGCTGACGGCGTGTTTTTCCATTTATAATCTCTGCTGAAGGGCTCGAACATTACATAAAACATGACATGTACATCATTTATCAGAGAAGCACACTCACCCGCTCAGCCGACTGCGCCGTGCCGAAGAAGATGGGGATGAAGGCGAGCCAGATGATGCAGGTCGTGTACATAGTAAATCCAATGGGTTTGGCCTCGTTGAAGGTCTCTGGCACGCCACGCGTCTTGATGGCATAAACAGTGCATGTGACCATCAAGAGGATGCTGTATCCCAGCGAGCAGATGAGCGACAGGTCGGAGATGTCACACTTGAGGACGCCGCGCGCGTTCCCGGGATCCTGCGTGCGCTGCTCGCCGTAGTCCACGAAGGTGTGCGGCGGGTCGGCGGCGAACCACACGAGGACGCCCAGCAGCTGGACCGAGATGAGCGAGAAGGTGATAACCAGCTGGGAGGCCGGTGAGATGAAGCGCGGCGCCGTCACCGCCGTCTTGCCCTGCTCGAAGATGCGGTGGATGCGGTTGGTCTTGGTGAGCAGCGCGGCGTAGCTGAAGCACATGCCGAGGCCCAGGAATATTCGGCGGAAGGAGCAGACGACCACGTCGGGAGCTGCGATCATGGGGAAGGTGATGATGTAGCACAGGAAGATGCCCGTCAACAGCACGTAGCTCATTTCCCGCCCTGAGGCACGAACGATGGGGGTGTCGTTGTAGCGCACGAAGGTGACAATGACAAAGGTGGTGGCGATGATTCCCAGGATGGAGATGAAGACGGGCAACAGCGCCCACGGCGAGTGCCACTCCAGCTTGATGATGGGGATGGCCTGGCAGCTGGTGCGGTTCTGGTCGGGTCTCTTCTCGTAGGAGCAGAGCTCGCAGGTGAACTCGCTGGCCTGGAAGTGGTATCCCTCGCAGCGCTCGCAGTGCCAGCAGCACGGGACGCCCTTCACCACCTTCTTCCTCTCGCCGGTCCGGCAGGGCAGGCTGCACACCGAGGCCGGCAGCGAGGAGTTGCCGGTGGTCCACTGCAGGGTCTCCATCTGAAGGGGGAGGGAGGAGGAACCAGGATGGTCAACATTTATCTTCTAACAGATAAGCTGACCAAACGGCTCAGCAACATCAGAATTAATCACATCTTAGTTGAACCCATAGACACTAGAGAGAATGCAGGTTTAAGATTATTTTTGCCGCCTGGATTAACCACTTTTCTAAATCAAGCTAGATCCAACTGCAAGTAAAAATGGCAACAATGCTGAAACTTAACTCAACAAATGGTTAAAAAGACTGCAAAGACTTTCAAACACGGAGGAGGATTGAAACGCTGTTAATCTGGTCAGTGGACAGACTGTGCACCCAGGTGTCCACATGAAGACAATAATGGACTCCCACACAGACCCAATGTGGATTCATAATGTGAAAAATATTGCAGAAGTTAACAAAGTTAAAGAAAGCCGGTTCAGCAAACGTCTTTCATTGCGACCCTCTCAACAAAAACTCCACTTCGCAACATCCAGAGAAAAGTCATCATGTTTTGTAACAAAGCATCTTTAGGTTATCTAATTAATAGGAGGATATTCGCATCAATCAGAAGATAAGTCAAGTCCGACTTATAAACACTTTGATTGGCGGTTCAATCCCCGGATCCTTCAGTCCATGTCGATGTGTCCTTGTGCAAGACATTGAACCCCAAATTGCTCCCACAGGCAGCACCTATGGTGTGATTGGTTAGTCAGTCCTGATGGTCAAGCTGGCAACCGTGCATGGTAGCCCCTGCTGTCAGTGTATGAATGGATGTGAATGGCATGTAGTGTTAAAGCGCTTTGAGTGGTCCGAAGACTAGAAAGGCGCTTTATTAGTAATCCATTTACTATTTACCATATTCATCTTGCATAGAATTGGCATTACGACCATCTACATTAACAGGCTGCTAAAATCAAGCCTCATGTGCCAGACGGTTTGTTACAAAGAACCATCTGAGAAGCCGTCGTTGGAAGCTCTTTCAATTCATACTTCAAACTCTTAACAAAATCAGTCAGGGGAAGATCAAAAACACCTTTTCCATCAAGAAAAGCCTTTAATACTCCCCAGTTCTGATACATCTGATGGTATCGGCAGGATCTATGGCAACGTCGTTGATTGGTACGACCGCATCACTTGACAAAGATGGATTTCGTGAGAATCCGGCTGCCGTGCAAGGTTCGTTAAAAATGATCACCACTTCAATGACGACTTGTGCACCTCTGGTTGACAGATCGAATAGAGCATTGAGATCATTTGGTCCTTACATCCAGATGCAGCTGATTGGTCCAGTGTCCGATGACTTTGTACTCTGCCGTCGACCTGTTGTTGATCTGATACTGGAAGATGTCGTAGCGTCCGGGAGCGTCGCCGTTCTCGTTGAAGGTGACGGGAGTCCCTGCACTTCCTGTAGAAACACAAAGACAAGAACAGAGTCCTGGCTCAGACGTAGTTGACAGACAAGTTATTTCGGCGTCTCTGTTCGCTGGGACGGCAATGTCACACAATGTTGTTGTAATCGTGTGATCAGGCTCGTGAGCATTAGTTTCTTGATGCTAGACTGCTCGTCATCTGCTCTTACATTTGTCTGAGATCACTCGTTGACAAATGTAAGTTACTGATTGGCTCTTGGTCATGTCACTCAAAGTGCTCCTTCTACAGTTTCAGGAAAACGTGAGATGCAAGACAAACAGGTATCCTATACCAATGGAGGTTGGGGATGAAATGTGCCAATGTGTGGCGATTGTTTGGACATTCTGAAGTAGAATTCATTCCAGTCCTGAATTAACCTGAAGATTAATTTGAGATGCAGCATTGTGCGTCAAGTTTTGGAGTAAAAAAAAATGGAAAAAATGAATGAATGAACATTACGTTAAGAACATTATGATGGAAGTATATGATGCTCATTCTCATGCTGCCAACCCTTCTATTGTCAAACAACCTAAGAAAGCCAGACACCCTATGAATGCCGTCAACATGAGGACAGGTGAAGAATCAAACCTCCAACTCTTGAGATTAATAGCCGACCTGCTCTGCCATGTAATTAACCCTTGCTTGATTTTTCTCATCATGAATCTGTTCTTATAACCATTAATCCAAACTGACCACAGTCACCGCTCAGGACTCTAAGAGATGAGGCCGGTGTTGGTTCTGTTGTCGTCTGTTTTGTCTTTTTAAAGCAGTCAGCTGTTATTTTTCTGCAGGTTTGAGTCATCTCATCACCTCGTCACCAGAGCAACCGCACAAACGTCTTGTTGCAATATTGTCTAAATCATCCCTGCCAAGTTAAAGTCTCATGTTGTCTAACACTGTTCACACTACGCCTGCAGATTATTACTATTTTAATCATCTGAAACTTCAGACCGACTCAAAGGTTCTGCTTTCCATTGTAATTTCTCCTGAGCAGTGATGTAAACACATACTGTGTTCAATAATAATATTCTGAGCTTTTATACAATTATATTATCCTGTGAAGTGATTTTATCACGTCTTCATTGCTTTTAATGATGCATTACGCTTTTAAATTGTTTAATTCATGAGTCTACAAGTGATAACAAACATTTTAATTCTTTACAGATTTTGATCGATGCATGCATGCATGCATGGATTTTGAAGATTGTTGACATGAATTCACATGGACTTTGTGTGATCATTTTAGTTTAATGTATGAATTGATGAGCTCAGCTCAGAATATGAGAGGAAAATTAACTCCCCTCTTAGTATTTGATAAAAGAATCTGTAATGGTTAAACTACTTTGGGGCAAATTCACAAAAGAAATGATTGTGGATGATTACGTTCTCTTATTTCAAGTGTTTTTAAGAAACTTTATATATGTGTTTGGATTATTTAATACCTGCCACGATCCCACGGCAGCAGAAACTATAAGCGTTTCTCCCCTTAAGGAGAACCACAGCAGCGTAACTTCATTGATTCGATCAATCTCTCGTGTATTTTTTCTCATGTATTTTCAAAAAACTGACGTGTAGAGGAGCTTAATTCATTTATTTTTCATGGCGCAGCTGTCATCGCGTCCCAAAATAGTCGACACCCTTTACTAATGTGCTACAGTTTCCACCGACTCTCAGAATACGCTCATCATCTCACTGATACTGCATCTGGCGTTTAGCGCTGATCTTTGTGATTTGGATTTTCACACAGAAAGGGTCCAATTTAATGTCTGCATATTATTTTATTTATACGTACAAGTAGCACAGGAGCACCACGACACCGTTTGCTTTGCAAGATTTTTTTTTTGCAACGTAAATATTTATGTTTTTCTTTTCATTTTTTGTATTATTCATAACAGAAATAAATGAATTCAGGTTTTCTTTTAAATAAAAGATGAAAATAATGAGCCTCAGTGAGACTGAGAGTCTAAAATGTACGTTTCATGCCAATCTAGATCTGATTTTTCTTTAGACAAGTTTTAGAAAACACAAAAACATCAAAAAATATAAAATTTTGCAAAAACCTGTTTTCATATTAAATCAGATTGAAGCTGCAGAAACCCTGTAACTCACCTGAACCAAACTGTTTAAATAACTTTTGCAGAGACACATACGTGCTCTGAACATTTCACACATACATCAAAAACCTTAAAGAGGTCTAAGATCGCAAATTTGGTGAGCTCAAAGAAGCAAAGTAACAAAAGCGTAGTACAGTACATCCAAGAAGCATTTACAACGGCTTGAAATCCGATTGTTTGAGCCCTCATTCTTCTTCAGAGGGAACCTGAAGATTAGAGATTGTGATTGATGGAGAAGATTGAGATGCAGCTCAGCGGCGTGCGTCAAGTCGTTCAAGTCATAAATCAGATATAATAATTGATTAATTAGGGCTTAGAACCTCGTGATGGATGTTTACGATGGTCTTTCTCACGCTCCGTTAAGTCTCATAAGCCGTTGCAGCAATTTTTGGGTCGATGCCATTTGTATCACAGATACGGTGCTAAATTTAACCGGTTTTTTTTACCACGAGAGAATTGACAAAAATTAATATGAAATACCTCCAAATCACCACAAAAAGACACGAGGACCTTGGGGAAGACTATAGAAAAAACTAAAAAAACTATAGAAAACTTTTGACATTTTGAGATTGATGCCAAAGTTAAACAATCGGTCTCACTGTGAGAAATGGCTGAGATGGGGACTGCACACTAGTGGACTCAGTGGATCCACGAGAGTCTCAGCTTTCCAAGTTATGCAACTCCAAGACCGTTTAGGGACCCTAGTGTGCAGGAATTTTTAAATATACCATTTTAAGAAGAGGCAAATATAACAGTATGCAAAAAAAACCTGCATGGGATTAACATAAAGTGAAAGTGAAGAGTCTGCTGCAGCATTTTAAAGACGGATCCTGCAGGTCTCAGGGTTTTGGAGCTGGTTTGAAACGCATTATATGATCCGTGTGTTGTCTGTTTCTTCATTCAGACGTGTTTTCACTTGTTTCACACTGCAAAGAACACAGATGTTCAACTTAATCCTCCTAAACTTGATGTTTTGTTTTCAGATTCAGCCTTGTGTTTTTCATTTTTCTTCCAGCTGCTGTTGTTTCACGGTATTGTGTTGCTCTTGCACAGTAGCGCTGCGCTCCTCCCCTGCGGGGCGAATTCAAACACCGAGGACGGCAGAGTCTCAAACTGCAAGCGGATTAGTTATTGGGAGTCGTTGAAGCCGAGAGGAAGAGAAGCAGATTGAAGCTAAAGAGCCGAACAACAACAACTAAAAGGAAACTGATTTATAATGAAGTGAGTGGGCGCCGGTTTGATTCCTTCCTGCCCTGATTTAGTTCTTTAACACGAATGAAAGCATCACAAATCACGTAAGCGTGGCGATGAGTCACCAAAACTCGCCTCAGGATGGTGAACTGCCCCCCCCCCCCCCCCCCATCCATCCATCCTCAACACCACCTCGTCCTCTCAATTCCCCCCACTTCACTTCCCTTCATTTCACTCCAGAGAATCTGTGTTGATGCAAAATGAACGTCCTCGCTCGACATCATTTCCACACACGGTGATCATGCAGTGACACAAACAAACAAGTCTGTTGTGTAGCATAAACTAGAACTAAAGCTGGTTGTCTACAGTTTACATTAATGTCGGTCCAAAATGTCATCATTTCATCTTATTAGTTATTTGTGTGAAATTGTCATATTTGGCTTATCAATTCTTGAGTTATTTTGAAAAATGTGTTTTGTGAGGTCAAAGTGACCGGTTCACCTCGACCTCCTTCTTAAGCGCAGTCTGCCGCTCTTTACACTTCCTGGTTTACCATTAGGTAGATTTCATACGAATTGATTTTGTGGGACACAGCGTTTTTGTAGAGCTACTAACCAGGCGGCAATCTACTGTTCTGAAGAGTGAAGCCGATGCTTCATGGTTAAAGCTGCATTCTCTCTAGTGTCCACCAGGGGGCGACTCCTCTGGTTGTATAGAAGTCTAGTCTAAAATGACTCTACTTCTCTCTTGATTTATTCCCTCAGTAAACATTGTAAACATGAGTTTATGGTCTCAATCTCTAGTTTACAGTCTTCTTCAATACAGCATGATGTTCATTTAGTACATTATGCTCCATTTAGAGTCAAACAGACCATAAAGAGGGGATGATTTAGGGGCGGGGCTACACGCTGATTGACAGGTCTCTACCAGAGACGTATACGGCGTCTCTACGTCACTCCTCCTCGGTCCAGATATGGTCACTTCCTGTTCGCTGGTTGCAAAAAGCAAAGATGGTGCCCGTAATCCAAGATGACAAAACACCGAACTTGAGGCTTCGAAACTTCAGTCCACAAACCGTGGGTGACGTCACGATGACTACGTCCACTTCTTACATACGGTTTATGGTGGAACAGTGATTGAGAACAGCCTGGGTAGAGACAGCCGATAGGTCTGTTCCAAGTTCACAAAGAATCCAAAATAAATGTCATCCTCTGTTACAGACAAATACTTGTTTTCGACCGTCCCTTGAGATTTAAACCACAAATACTGCTTCAAGGCGTTGAGGGAAGTTCTGACTGGCGGTGAACTTTATTTTCCAGACTGTCGATACATGCTTTGTCACAGCTGCAGTCTGTCATGAAGTCAGTGCAGAAAGAGACGTGACGCTCCATTAATCCACCTATTTCGACCCGAATGGATCCGACAGCAGCAGCAGCAGCAGCAGCAGCAGCTCTTCCTCACCGCGCTGACAGGAAGTGTGTGTCGCCCAGAAACACAGCGAAGCGAGAGCCTCAGAGTTTTATTGAACCGATCCTTTCGGCATCGATTGTTTCCGGGAGACCTTGGCGGGCGGCGTGGGCGGTCAGAGCTGCAGCTCGTCCATTCATCCGTGTGATAATACGCTCTCGCTCTCACCTCTGCATCCTCAGCTCATTCAGGTTCCTTTGCTCCTCGCTCGGCTGTTTTGTTTGATTTCAGCCCCACTAAATACGTTTTGATCACTTTTGATTCAACACCTTGATGTTGTTACGTCCTGGATCTCTCACATGAATGAAAGAAAGAAAGATTCATATTCATTCGAGCTCTGAAGAAATATCTGCTCTTCACCAAGTTGTTGCCATGGCAGAATTCTAATCATGTCGCAACACAGTAGGTGGCTGCTGATTCTGTGAAAGCCAATACCCTGAAATCATGTTTCAGCTCTTCAGAAAGAGTGATGAAATGAACCCTCCTGAAGAAAACACACAGAGAACTGAAGGCTTTGCAAACAGACGGTAACCTGGAGGAGGTTTTGTGTCATGTAATGATTTGCATATATATATATATATATATATATATATATATATACAAAAAAAGATCTTTAAGCTTAGAGATCTTTTTTTGCACGATTAATTCGCTCGTCAATATATTTTTTGGAACAGTTTTACAATTTTACGCAGTGAAAAAGCAAAGTCATTCCTTTTTGGAACGAGGTCGATCTTCCTGAGGTTTTGATATCAACCGATCACGTTTTGTTGAACGGACATTTTGCGAAACTATGACGTACGGCAACACCAAGGCTCCGTAGTCTGAACCGGAAAAGGCAGCGCAGATGGCATCCACTGCTTGCATCCTCACCTTTCACAATAAACAGCGCTGGACATGATAGCTGAGGCTGTACAACAGTTTACCTCATAATGTTCTAATGTAAGGCCCGAGAAACCGAACCACACTTGTAAACTCTAAGCAGCAGTCTTTAGAAAGCAGGATATTTCATTTAGCAGGAGAGGCAGAACTACTCCTTTAATCTTCGAGGTGCGGAAACAAAACCGCTGAGCTCTTCCTGCTCGTTTCCTCTTCCTGCTTTGTTCAGCAGTTTATGAAAAAAAGCTGCATATTTGAAGTGAAGTCGTAGCGGGGAGATGAGCTCTTCACATATTCATCACACTCACCTACAGTATCTCCCCCCCCTCCTCCCCCCCACCACTGATCCGACTGTAAAGGGTTTCTCCTCCTGCAGCTCCGCAGGGTCAGTCACGCTGCATCCCTGTTAAAAACGGCAACAACAAGCTTTTATCGCCTCTTAGTAAGCATCTGCTGTCCAAATGAATCAGGGGGGAATCTCTCCGACGTCCCCCATCCTCCCCCCCCCCACCTCCCCCATGCCTCGCTCTGTCGATGGTGTTTAACCAGGACATTACAATGGGGGCCGGCTTTAGCGCAGCGAGCGCTAACATTAGCACGAGCGTCTCGATTGGCCTCCCGACGCTCCTCTAAAAATAAGCACACGGGGCGAAGGAGAGCACGGGCGAGTTGGCGATCAGCCCCCGGGCCCACGGCCGCCGCCGCCGACGCCGCTTTCGTCCTGGATTTCGCTGCATTTCATACATGGAATTATGGGTAACCCCGCTGCCCCCCCCCTATGCTCAGAGAAGTGAAGCATAAAAAAGACAGAGAAGCAAGCTCGAGTTTGATTTATGTCAGCGTTTGATGTATGTGAAGGTTCAACCGAGCATGCTGTTCACAGATTCATGCAGGAGAAAGCCCCAAAAGCAGCGTGACGCATGAGTGTGTGTGTGTGTGTGTGTGTGTGTGTGTGTGTGTGTGTGTGTTGGGGGGGGCTAATAGGCTCAATCAGGCACAAACCACATGAGCCACATGCTGCTGAGCCAGGATTCGGTCGTGTTGCACGTGTGCTCCTGCAGAAGCTGCAACCCGGAGCTTCACAGGAGGAGATGTTCTCCGAGGCTGCAGATCGACTCGCTAACACCGTCTTCAGTTCGGTCCTTCGAGTCCTTAGAATTCATTTTAAAAAACGAAGCCGATCTTTGGTACCCAGAGTGAAGATGAGAACTCTTGGCACCTTTTATGGAGTAGTAATTCCTCAAAGAAACCGATAATAGGAAGGTTTATGTACTTAATAAATTGATGTTTCAGCAATACGCTCTTGCTCCTCCCTCATTACCACCACTGAGGTGCCCTTGAGCAAGGCACTTAACCCCGATCTGCTCCAGTGGAGGTAAGACTTGCCGTTGTTATTTCTACTATCGTTTATTAGTCCTACGGCGGGGACATGTACAGGATTACAGCAGCAAAGTGGAAAACAACTCAAAAAAACAAGTTCAATAAATAATCAAATATAAATGTATTATAAATAAGTAAATCGCAAAAACTAAAAATGCAATATTATCATATTGAGTGGTTGGATGCACATTATTATAAAGTGTTTGTATTGCACATACATTGATATTGATACTGATATTGCACATGCATGAATGAATGAATGAGCAATTTGCCCGGTTTTTATACGGTTCGGTAAGTTTAAGTTTTTATAATTTCCTCATCTAGAACGATTTATTCCTGTGATTTGCACATTGGGATAATAGATGTAGGTTTATAATTATGTAGGCTATAATAGAGAGTGATATTGCTTCATTGTCAGTTACTTATGTCAATTTTGAAAATAGGTTGGCGGCATGGATAGATTAGTGAACGGGCCAATAGGGGGCGCACACACACCCAAGGGCCAAAAGTGTGAGGGGCCTTCACCTGCAAGATGTCACTGAAAGAGAAACATGACTTAATAAGAAACTACAGCGATACAACGCTCCAAAAGAACTACAGAGATCACAAAGAGACTTGGAAAGACTGCGAAAAGGTCCGAAACAATCACGAAGAGACACAAACGACGACGGAGAGATCCAAAACAACTAAAAAGAGACACAAAACAATAACAAAAAGATGCAAAATGACTAGAAAAAGACACAAAACCACTGCAAAGAAATGCAAAATAACCACAATTAGACACAAAACAATGACAAAGAGGTGCAAACTGACTACCAAACGTATGTAAACCAACTAAAACACAACTACAAAAGACTAAAACAGCCAGGAAAAGACCCTAAACAACAACAAAAAAGTGGCTAAACAACTATGAAGTGTTTTTCAAACAAGCAACACGTCGCGTAGCCCGTTCGCTAACGTACGGAGCAGGTGAGGACACTTTCAGTTTGCTCGTTCGCATCGTGAGAGGCCTTCCAGGTAAGAGGTGTGTAATTAAAGTCACTATATTTACAACATATACACATCACGTACTTGTTTACAGTTTGATTTGTGTTTCCATTTTCCCCTACAGTTTCCTGGAAGCCGTTGATTTCCATCAACTTCTGTGAGTTTTGCCAAAGCAACAGCGATGCAACTTTGAACACAGAGGCCGCATTAGTTCGGTCAACGTGATATATTACACAACTAAAGCAGGTTCTGTGTCTAAAACTGGTAGAAGACAACTGGGAGACAATAAACCAGGAAGATACCACTGGTCCTCACAATGACACAAGAACAGGAACATACACACACACACACACACACACACACACACACACACACACACACACACACACATATTTCCTGAATGTGCTTTATTGTCCTGAATTCGTCCTTAATAAGATTCCTCCTCTGGGCTTTAATCTGAAAGATGACTGACTAATCTTCCTCTCTGCGACAGGTTTCCTGTCTCTGCCTCCGTTTGCCTTTAATTCACCGAACGAGGCGACTAACTGTTTAATGTTTAAAAAAACCACGGCGTGCGGCGCCTCAACGCCTCAGCGCCGACTTTAACTGTGCACAGATTTACAGTTTCAGCCCTGTGGGTGAAACCCACCGCGGATTCAATGTTTAATGCGTCTCTTCCTCCTCCTGCAGAAATAACATCCAAGCAGCTCCTCACATCCATCAGAGAGACGAGTCCCCGAGAGCTCAACGCCTCAGCCGCAGAATCGGCTCGATCTCCTCCTCTTTCTCCGCTTTGTCTGCGTCCTGTATCTCTCTGTGCTGAGCAGGTGGAAAGAAAAAATATTCAAATTTTTCAATTTATCCCCCGTGTGCAGGTAGGAGGCTGGGAGGGAGGGAGGGAGGAAGAGGAGGAGGAGGAGGAGGAGACATACGGGGCTACAAGGAGGAGAAGATCTCCAATCTCAAGTATTATAATGTGTGCGGTTATTCACGGTGGAGTGGAAGCTACCGGAAGAGATTTCACCAGAACTGACGCGTGCAGACAAGCAGTGACGACGTCTTCAAACGTCTCGTTTTGTTCGGCCAAATTAATGAATTTAAAGACTCACATATAAGAAGCTGCAAATGTTTGAAAAGTATTAACTAAGTACCTTATATAAACTGAAGGTACTTTATTTGAGTTTATACACTTACTGTATGCTACTTTATACTTCTCCTCCACTACATCTCCGAGGTAAATATTGTACTTATTACTCTACTACGTCTCAGAGGTACATATTGTACTTTTTACTCTACTACATCTCAGAGGTACATATTGTACTTTTTACTCTACTACATCTCAGAGGTACATATTGTACTTTTTACTCTACTACATCCCAGAGGTAAATATTGTACTTTTACGTTATATCTCAGAGGTAAATATTGTACTTTTTACTTCACTACATAACAGAGGTACATATTGTACTTTTTACTTCACTACATAACAGAGGTACATGTTGTGCTTTTTACTGCATTTGTCTGACAGCTTCATCCTCTTCCTGTTCAGGTAAAACCACGTATCTCCAGATGTGTTGATGTGGAATGTTTGTGATGAGCTACTTTTCATACATTTTGCCGATAATACTTAAATACGTGTCTCTTGTTGTCATTTGCTATGACGTGTTCACTGACTTTATGTTCTTTTGTGAGGAAGTCAAGGGTGATATTATGCGATCGTGTGGATAAATGAAAGGGTATTAACGAAGACGCTCACCTTGAAAAAGAAAAGAAAAAAGTCACATTTCATCTTCGTCTTAAGTGTCTGAAACGTGTGGTTTTTGTTTTCTTTATCTCTTTAAATGAGAGAAATTCTGCGACCAACGTCGTGAAAGGAACGGCGTCCTTGGCGATGAATGCCACCGTTCAGAAGCCAGAGTGGGAAAATGAGCTCCGTCAAAGCTTCAGTTCAACCAGAAAGAGAAGGTTCACCTCACACGTTCCAACATAGACGAAACAAATGAATCATGAATTATCCTTTTCATTTTATATTCCAATTAGTCCAACGTATCCTCGTACAACAGGTCGTATGATATGTTCTGTTAGGTTTAGGCAAAAAAACGACTTTTATGCTACCTTGTCATTTGCAAGTGCCTTCATCATTTCAATTCTTGTTTGCAAAAATAAAAGTTATTTCTGTTTTGATAATGTAAATACTTAGTAGTGGGAAAGAAATGTGTCGCTACAACAGAGGCTTCAACGTTTTAAAGATCAGGACAGGCTGGTCTCATCCAGCATTCGTAGCTATACCGACTGAAGATATCCCACAAAATGATTTAGTATTTTAGCCACGTGATCATGAAAGAGGAAGCATAAAGACTGCAAAAAGGACACACAAGGCGGACAGCTGGGGGACGTGGATGAGTCCAACAAACAGCTGTTCGTTCCTCGTGTGAAACGAGTCGTCAACGTAGTGTAGTTACGGCGACACACGGCGGCTATTTCAAACCGAACAGCAATCTTTTTGCGAAACATATACGAGTAGTTTTGTTGCCCATAGTCCTAACTGAGTGGTTTCTCTTTGAAGACGGAAGTTTATTTTGAAAAGGGCCGTACACACGAGCTGAAATTGTTTCGTAGGAAATGGCAGGAGTAAGATATCAAACTGACTGTAAACCAAAGAGGCTTGCGGGCTTGTTGATTACTAGCGGTAAGTGACAAGTTGTGATTATTAAAGTTGTGTGAAAGCAACGGATCATCAGACAGCAGCAGAGAATAATTGGGGAAAAAAAACCCAGGAGGACATAAAAACCCGGCGACCATATTTGGTGTTTATTAACGAGCGGGAGGATTCCCTGATGAGGGCGTCAGCATTCACACTTCCTGTTGACGAGAGCCTTCAACCCGCAAGGAGGTCGGCCCGCGATGATGAGGAAGAAAGTAGCGAGGAATGAAGGAAATTAGGCCAGAAGGAGGGAAGTCTTCCCGACTTTTTGACTCGGCTCACGAAAATACGAAAGTGTCGAGACGCAGAGAACTTGTTTGAGGTGTCGACTGTGGAGGCGGTGATGTTTCAAACTCACAGCAAACCAAATGGCTCCATCACAAGTTACACAGACTCGCTTTTAGAAATGTACCAACATCAAAAATGTTCTGAATTCAAACTCTGATTTGCCAATTTAGGTGATGCATCACATATTTGTGTGGTTGGGTGGGATTGTATATAAATATACGTTTTGTTCATCCGGGGAGACTTCACTGAGAGCACTGTTGGTGTTTTTTCCCGAAAGTGTTGATCACACTTGAAGCTGTCTGGTACAAACGGTTGATCTGTTGGCCACTGAGCTGCTCCACATGTAGTCTGGTGGTTATCTCTAAAGATGTTGTTTGTTTGTGAAAATAGCCAACGTTCTCGATGCATTTTACACCCGACCTATAAGTGGGGACGTGTTGCTGTGAGGAACTTTTAACTGGTTATGAAACAATTTAATGCTGATGCCTCTATATGACTTTCAGAAGTAAATAAGACCATCAGAGAGATTTTGCATGAAATACAGACTCCAGCAGAGACCGGTCCACCGTGGACAGACCCAGATTACATTACATTACGGTCATTGACGCTTTTATCCAAAGCGACTTACAATTCAGTATCTATCTACACACCGTAGACGCAGCTACGGGAGCAATTTTGGGCTTAAGTCTCTTGCTCAAGGACACATTGACATGAGACTAGTAGAGCAGGAGCCGGGGATTGAACTGCCAATCCTCTGATTGAAAGGCGGCCCTGCTCTCCACTCAGCCACGATCACCCAGCAGAGACCGGTCCACCGTGGACAGACACAGATCCTCCAACAGAGACCGGTCCACCGTGGACAGACCCAGATCTGGCTTCTCCTGCAGCCTTGGACCTGCAGTCGGAGCTCCGGAGGGAGGAGGAGAAGCTCAGCTCCCGGCAGCAGAGCTCCTCCTCCTCCTAGAGCAGAGCTTCTCCTCTCTTGGAGCTAACACCGACACCACGCTGCTGGAGAACCAGGATGTATTGTTGTTGGCCCGCTGGAGGGAAGGGAGGCAACGGGAGAGAACCAGAACCAGGACTGAGAGGGTCAGACTGTCAGACCCCTGCTGCAGTAAAATGAGAGGTTTACTAAAGGGACTCTGGTGCTCAGAGACACTACCACTTTAGTCCACAGGGGGCGCCAGACATAACTTGAGGTCCTTGTAGTAGCTTTAAGGTGGGCCATATTTTCCTTGCAAGCTAATCAAAGCAGATTGGGCGTTTTGGGGAGGGGGGAGCTTAAAGAGACAGACGCTAAAGCATAGCGTTAAAGTTTGTAGACGTTAAAAAATTTGAGACATGAAAGGAAACTGTGATTATGAAGTCTGTTGTGTTCATTGTTAACTTTGGAGAAGCGCTCTGGCCCAACGGTCGCATTAAAAGAAATGTGAATGAGTTGAGAAACACGACACACGGTGAATGAATAATGACTCAGCTCCTACCGTTGAAGCCGACGGCGCGGATGTGGGCCAGCAGCTCCTTGCCGTCGATGTTGGCCATGCGGGGGCAGAGGCCCGGGTATCCGGCGCAGAGCTCGCGGTGCATGTGGTGCAGAGCGTGAGCCATGGCGTACACGGCGTCCATCACGAACTGAACCTTCCCCTCCTGCTCGTAGGTGGAGTCACGGCCGACCTTCTCCAACCCTGGAACAGAGATGGAGAGGAAATGATCGAACACAATGAAAACACACGCGAAGGGTCGTCGAGAGATGCGATGGCAAGCTCAAATGGCAAAATAAAAATGTTAGCCTCAAATACAATTTGTTCATCCAACGACAACTGGGCAAATGATGAAGATCATCTGATACCTGTAAGGTCTTTAGAAAAACAAAGGTTCAGTTTATAGATGAATGCATTTATTCCGTTTCAGATACTCCAATTAAAATCTGGGAAAAAAATTGAATTGGTAGCGAGAAATTGGTATCAAAAATCGATACTCATCTAATTTCCTTATAGATACTTTTAGCCCCGTCCCATTCCTGTTTGTTTACTTTCATCCAACCCAAACCTCGTCATCGTCATCATCATCATCATCATCATCATGTGCTACCCTCCGCTCTAGGTTCCTTGGCAGGACACCTCCATCCATTAGCAATCCCCATTGGACCCTCCATTCCTAGAAACTCATTTGTAGTCTAAAAATAAGTGGCGTCGTTAGCGAGGTGCTGAAGAACACTGATGTTATTTTGTGGGGATACACGAGACTATCAGCTGCTCAACAACAAATCAAACACTTTGCTATGGAGCTGTACAGATCTTGTAATTAAAAAAAATATATATTTTTTTATGTTGAAATTATATATATTTTTTAATTACTATTCCCCCCCCCCCCTTGGTGAGTTCAATGAGCTTCTATATAACATGCTTCTGTAAGTTTTCTCCTCTGGGGACCAAAGACATCACGGTGGATTTCAGGACAATATGCGTTGACATTTAAGTGATCGACAGACTCATTAATCATCGTCGTTAGGCTCTGCTTCTAATGAGGCGCAAATATGACAGAAAACATCAAACACCGAGAAGGTAAAGCAGAGAGAAACAGCGAGGCAAGTTAACAAACTAAACTAAATTCCGTGTAAGCTCTTCATTTTATTTTTTAATCAAAGGTTTCTGAGTTCGTCCTTGCCGCCAGGCAGAGAGTAACTCACAAAGGATTATGGGAAGGTGAAATCACACACGTTTCTTATAACTAACCCATTCACACAAAAAAAAAGAAAAAATACATTTGGCTCCATCTCATTAGCCGTGATTGAATAACAGAGTGGAGAAGGACGTCGTCGTCTTTTATTTGAAAAGTCCGTCCAAAGATCTTCACGGACTAATTAGCGTTATTAGAGCCGTGGAGCTCTGCGATCACGCCGCCGACTGGAAAGCAACAGAAGGATGTGAAAGAGAGGAGGAGGAAGCCCAACTGCTGGACTGGACCCTCCATCAACAGACATGACTTCTCTGAATTAATAGGAGCTTAGAAATGAAATCCAATTTAATTTTAATAGCAGAAAGGCGGCGGGGGATCTGTCCGAGGGGAGACATTTGCTCCGGCAGTAAAGACTGATTACACGTCTGTACGGCGGCAATAAATGAGCCTCGAACGGCGAGCGGAGAGAGCCGAGGATGTCAACCGGCCGAGGCTGAGAAGAGACGTACGGCCAAGATGCAGATGATCGCCGCTCCCTGCAGAGTCTCTTCAATATTTAAAGAATACACATGTTTGATCATGGAAATTCTAATGGAGCCTGAATGCATCGTTTTGAATTTACAAGAAGCTCTGTGTCTCCCAGTCTGACTCTGGCTCTGAACAGTTTACCAGGAGTTATGTTGGAGAAGCTTCTCTGTGCTGGAGAACAAACAAGCAGGTGTTCAGCGCGTCTTCATCTTAAATTTAGTTTTAAATCCAATCTGACTTGTTTACATCATGGATTAATTTAGCATTTCAATCAAGTACAACAAGTCGTGAGTCATGACCAACAAGTCTTCAGTGAAGACGAACACGTTACAAGTCAAGACTAATAAGTCCTACACCAAGACCAACAAGTCCTACGTCAAGACCAACATGTTCTAAGTCAAGACTAACAAATCTTAAGTCAAGACCAACAAGTCCTACGTCAAGACCAACATGTTCTAAGTCAAGACTAACAAACCTTAAGTCAAGACCAACAAGTCCTACGTCAAGACCAACATGTCCTAAGTCATGTACAATAAGTCCTGAGTCAAGACCAACAAGATCCAATTCAAGACCAATAAGTCCTAAGTCAAGTACATTGAGTCCTAAATAAAGACCAATTAGTCCCAAGTCAAGACCAACAAGTCCTAAGTCAAGACCAGTTAGTCCTAAGTCAAGTACAAATCCATAGTCAAGACCAACAAGTCTTAATTAAAGACTAACAAGTCAAGACAGATAAGTCCCAAGTCAAGTCCTGAGGTAGGCGCTAGAGGAGACATTAGGTTGTCATTCAAATCAAAAGAGTTCATCCTCTCACAAACGGGAGTGTTTCCCGTAGAGTTCATGGAAATGTGGCCGACAGCTATGGAGACTCTTTGGCCCTGAAACAAACTGTTGTTGATCGACTGACATTATAAATGCAGGAGTAGAAGGAAACATTTTCTTTTTTAAGAAAATGCAGAAACTGTCTCACACAGCAGCTACATTTGCACAAAACACAAGTTACGTAACAGCTTCTCACTCTGAAGACGGTGCTAACTAAAGCCTTATGAATTATCCACCAACCTCCGGAGCGTTAACGAACGAGCATGCTTTCTGACAGAAGTGAGCAGCATGTTTGGCCATGTGGCGACCCGAATGTCGTTGCTAATGATGATGATGATGAAGATGATGGAGAAACGATAACACTGACTGAGGTGAGACGGACAGCTTCATCATGGCTGCTGGCATTTCAATTACACATCAGTTACAGGGTAAATGCAATTCCTTCGACGTGTTTCTGTTTTCACGTCTCTCTCGTTCTCTCTCACGGGCATCCGTCGGTTTCAATTAGATTTGTAAATTAGATAAACAGCAAACTAATTACAGAGGTTAGCGGCGATGGGATGAGTTCAGGGGGAACCCGGCGTAGCCGTGTCGTCCCACGCGCCTGAATATATTTACATTAATAGAGTTCTTGCATTTGTTTCGGTTGTTTATCAGTAACGTTAGTCTGTGTCATGTTTCCTCACAACACTGATTCTGACTGAGTAATACAAACATGACAGACCAGCTGAGAGCTGCGCAAACATTCCTGAGTTCATCCTGCGTCCGCGAAGACTATTTTTAATTTAATATTAAAACACAGATTTCTGCTTATCTCATTAACCCAAGCGACAATCCTTTCCTCATCTTCTGTTGACACGCTATTGGTGAGAAGGGCAGCAATGAGTCCTGAGTCAAGAACAACAAGACTTGTAGGTCCAAAGTCAAGACCAACAAGTCAAGAGAGGTGAGTCCTGAATCAAGACCAACAAGTCAAGAGAGGCGAGTCCTGAGTCAAGACCAACAAGTCAAGACCTGTAAGTCTCACGTAAAGACCAATAAGATCCAAGTAAAGACTAACGAGTCCCAAGCCAAGACTAAATAGTCTCTATAAATACATTTACAAAAAAATGACTCAAAAGACCCAAGTGAAGAATAACAAGTGAACATCGGTAAATCCCGAGTCAAGAACAACGAATCTCAAGTCAACACCAGTGAAGCACAAATCAAGAATAAGTCCCAAGTCAAGACCAATATGTCAAAACAGGTAAGTCCTGAGTAAAGTCCCACATGTCTCAAGTCAAGACCAACGAGTCATGACAGGTAAGTCCCAAGTCAAGGCTAACCAGACTAAACTGATGACTAACAAGTCCCAAGTCAACATTGGTAAATACGGGTATAATTTGATAAAACAAACCAAAAACTGCTAGATAGTCCTTTAAAGCTCAGTGTTTCAGACGACCGGCCACATCTCATGAGTGTGACGTGTGGTTTCCAGGGGGTTATAGGTCAGCAGCTCCACAACTGAGACGTGCATACGAAAGGTATCACTAAGAAGCAAATAGAAAGCTACAGCCTCTTTCTCCTTTTCAAAGTGCTGACAAAAAAAACAACACACTTTGCAAAACGTTCCTGAGTGCTTCCGAGCTCTAAAACAGCTGCTCGATCTCTGATACGGGAGAAGCGTTCCTCCCCCAGAGATCACTGCTGCTCTCACAGAAGAAAGGATGACTCCCGGCTTCTGTCGACACCACTTCTTCATCCGTTTTCTAACCGAACAAACAGCAGCACAAAAGTAAAAAAAAAAAAGAAAAGAAACAAGCACAAGAAAGCACAAAGAGGCGTTTAAATGCAAATCTGGCTTTTATATCCGCTCAGTGTATTTCAAGGGAATCTGGAAAAAAAAAACAACCAGAGGAATACAAAAGGGAAAGGAACGCTGTTGTAAAAAAAAAAAGAGGTGAGAAAAACAATGAGGCTCTTAACACAGCAAACATATTGCTCAACAGAGCAGAAGAAGAGAATCAAATATTCATGTTCTCTGGTGGAGCTGTGTTTGTGGAGTCGCCGGGCGGAAAGAAGCGAGTAAAAGATACTCGGTGTCATCCAGAACTCCATCCCCGCTACACAAGAGGAAGTGAAGGCAACACAACAACTTCCTGTTGATTTGTTTAGGTATTGTTAGAGCTTTTCCAAAAATCACACGGCTGCTCGGAGTCCTAACTCAACACAAAGGCATGGTTTTGCTTAGGCTTGACTTACACTTCTGAGGATTATCACCATCTATGATTGTACATAAATCTGTTTCGAGATCATAGAAGAAGAAAAAGAAACATGTATACAACTAGCCCAACAACGCCCCCGTTAATAAACCCATCAAGTGTAGGTCTAGTCCTGGTCCGGCGCTGGAAGAAAGACTTGAGGGTCGCCAGAAGCGTCGGTAGATTTGATGTAAATCTGTGCAGCAGTTTAAAAGGATGTTTTGCTCTGAAAGTGGTGAACCCGCATCCTCAGACTTGAAACAATCATCCATGAAGGTTGGATGTGACAATAAACAATGGTTTCTGTTTTTTTTTGTTTTTTACGCTGCAGCCGATCAAGCGAGAACGACACGCTGTCACCGGGATCTCAAACGCCTGGATCAGGTGTTCAAAAGACAAACGTGTCTCCATTATCCAAACAAGCTTCTCTATCTGCTGCTGCTGCTGCTGCTCCTCGCACACAAACAAACACAACACTAATTATAGATCCCAATCAATGGAAGGCTGACAGACGGCTGGAGGCTGCGGGGAGCGAGGGCGCTCAGAGCCACGGAGGTTCTTGACCTTCAGACGGGGGGGAAGGGGGGGGGGGGGGGGAGCTCCGCCGTGAAAAGGTTTTCAGATTGATGCAGATTTATTCGGCTGTGTCATTATTTTTGCAGCTGAAATCATTTCAGCAGCATTAACGTGAACCAACCTCCCGACCTTAATTGATTACTACAATATTTTAATAGTGCCAATTAAGCATTGAACCCTTCAAAATCTACATAAGTTGTTAATTAGGGGCTTAACAAATTCGGGTGATTTTCTTTTAAATGAATGACTGAATGTCAGGACACCTTAATTACAGGGGTCGATTATGGGGATTTTTATGCTTTGCAGTGAAAGTCTTCATTGTGAGGAGATTATGACATTAACGTGGTAAAGATGGAGGACAGCGAGCAAGAAAGAAATTGATTTTCTAATGGTGATGGGGTGTAATTACAGTATTGGATTGCGTTTTAAAAGCACACTCTATCTGGCAGGAAATGAGGCGCTCGGCGGTGGCGGTGAGCGACGGGGGGGGGGGGCATCAACATTATCCCTGAGCGCAGGGGTGATGGATCGCCGCCCTTTAGACCTCAGGCCACCGTGTCTCATGGATATTTAATTATGTTAATTAATAACAATCAAGCAGTGGGCCTCCCCCCCCCCCGCGTGCCGTCTGGAGGGATCGCACCGAGCGAGCTCTAATCTGAGCCGCTGAGGCTTCTCCTCCTCCTCCTCCTCCTCCTCCTCTGCTGGAGGGCTTTGAAGCTGCAGGGTTACAGGACCGCTATGAAGAGGCCGAAAGGGTTTCGAGAGTCAGACACTGACATCCCACAATTCATAGGAAACGATGAGGCCACACTTCATTCGAGGCCCAATATTATTTCGTTGGTGATAAAAAAACATACAGAAAGTGTTGTGATTATGGGCTGATATTGAGTAACTTATGGTCCATTTAGAGTCAAACAGACCATGAAGCAGGGGATGCTTTAGGGGGTGGGGCTAATTGTCACATTTTTAGTTACCTCAAAATGTGTATCTTAGTTGTACTTGGCTTCACGCTCTTGTGTTGCAAAAAAAAAACAAGATGGCGACGGCCAAAATGCTGCTAACTCAAGGCTTTGAAAAGGTAGTCCACAAACCAAACAAACAGTCCACTTCTTATATACAGTCTATGTGCATAACCTGATATATATATACACACATATATATATATACATATATATACATACACACATATATAGTAAATATTCTGAAATATTTACTCAAAAGCACAAATAATTCTGACGGTCTCATCATTATTCAGTTTGCATTTTGCTGACAATTCTTTTACTTGAGTAACATCATGAATTCAGAACTTTCACTTTGTAATGGAGTATTTTTAGACTGTGGTATTTCTACTTTGACTCAAGGTAAAGGAATCAGATTACTTCTTCCACCACTGCCGGGCTTACATCGCTCTTCACAGCTCTGAACAAAAGCTGCAACGACTTAGTCAACACACACACACACACACACACACACACACACACACACACACAGGTGAACGCTGACCTGCTGCGTCAGCTGTTTGTCTGTTTGTGTGATGACTCTGCTGCAGATCTGGAGGCTCTAACAGAATCGGTGGCGAGCTGCGTCCCGACAGCGGCGGACCACATCAAAGCCGCTCGGCATGCTGGGACGGAGCAGCTACACTCTTCGGAGCGCTGACGCCGTCGTTCTGCTCTTTCACTTCCTGTATTTACCCGACAAACTTCCTGCACAATCCCCTTTTCGCGTGTCGGACATGTTCGTAGAGGATCCTGGCCCTCGTTGGCACCCTTTGTTCCGCAAAATATAAAGTCCTCCTGAATCGGGGAGGATTACATGCTGCCGCAGGGTGCCTGCAGTCAGCAGCGAGGGACTCAGCAGGCGAACGGCTGGATGTGGTGGGAGAGGAAGAACTCAGGAGAAAGTCAGCAGATTCTGCTTCCACAGTAGAGGAGCCCCAGTGTATACACGTAAGGTATTCTCATTACATGTGAGTCACAGAGTTCTGAAATATTTACTCAAAAACACTCAGATAATTCTGAAGGTCTCATCATTATTCAGTCCGCTGCATGAAAAAGGGTTCTTTTCATCTGCCTCCAAAGTTGCATGTATCCTATAATTTTGATGTAATTCGCTTCCATCTCTCCACACGCCGGGACACGGAGCAGAACGTTCTGATCTTTGTTGACGAGAAATAGAGGAAACATGAGACGGATAATTGGGATAATCAAACATTTTTGGATTCGACACATTAAAATGATGGATAAAAGTGTGAGGCTTTGAAATGCAACTGCCTTACAGCAAAGTTACCGCGATGACAAACCTGAAGCACAATGTGCTTTATAATTAAAATAATTTCGGCAACTTACACAAGTGTTTTCATTTGTTCTGGTCTCGGCGAAAGGAACCGAGTTGTTCTACGAGGGCGTGTTTAGAAACAACCGCGCAGTAAAAGGAAGTCAGACACGATCCGCCGATCCAGGAAAGTCCAGTTTAAAAATTCAACAGAATAACAGAGGCGGTGTTTTGTTTTTTTTGCGTTTGGGTGTTTCTTCACTCAAGCTGAAACATTTAGAACTTTTGCGGACGTGTGTCTGCGTCACTCTGGGGTTCATTTATGTATCTAATCTGTGGTCTTTCCATTGACTTTGCACGCGATAAACGTCATTCTGCCCCCTAGTGGTACAAATATGAATACAGTTTTAAGAGTGGTTACATTTCTAGGATTCCCTCCAATGTTCCTGTTCGTTTGCTGTTATTAGATCACGTGGATACATCACTATAACATCCCGGCTTTTAAAATCGCCAGAGTGTGGGATTTGGCGGCATCTAGCGGTGATGCTGCAGATCGCAACCAACTGAAACTTCCCTCACGCGCACAGTGCATGGGAGAGCTACAGCGGGCAACATGAATGTTTCTCAAGAGCCAAATTGATTTTGTCCGGTCTGGGCTACCATAGCGACATTGGGGACTCCGTACGCAGGTGTGAACGGCTCATTCTATGTTAAAACGCAAGCACAGCTACTCTTATTTTCAGGTGTTAGTTTATTCCATTTCTGCCGATAGATCCCCCCCCCCAAATGCTCCACGCTGTACCTTGAAGTATCTTCTTGTACTTCCAACCGGATGACTCCAGAGCTCTCCGTCAGAAGGTTCAAGCTAAGAAAGCACCGCCAGCTGATTGCATTTTAACTCACAGCTCTCCTCTGACACTCCAAACGTAACCTCCTGTATCTTCCGGGGATGACGAACCCTTCTTGATATTCATCGTTACGCTCGGCTGGATCGAGTGAATGCCGGCGAGACGCTCCGTGTTGCCGGGTCGAGAGCTCCGGCCCCCCACCCCCCAAAAAAAATGATTATCCAGCGTGTTAATTGGTATTCAGCGACGGTCAGAAATCCAGCTCATGAATATAAATGGCGGCGAAGGTTGAGCGATGGAGTGGCCCGAAAGACACAACAGACCCTGTTAACCCTGAATAACTTCTCATTACATCATCTTAACATGTAATCCCTCTGATTACCCTGGGCTCAGTACATGTAGGTGAACAAAGACGATGACTTATTCATATGCTTCCTGTTTTTTGTCAACGGTGGGACGCCCGGTCGTCGTCCTGTACGACTCTGGTAGCGGCGGAGACCTGGCAATGACAACGTAGCACCGCCCTAAAGCACACCCTGCTTCATGGTCTATTTCATGTGATTCTCTGCAGTGACAGCAATCAAAACGAAACGACGACGTAGACTGGACATAAGGAACACACTTCGGGTGTCATTGTCTCCCATTTACCCCCAGATGGGACCTTCTCGTTGCAGAGAAACAAGCTCGGGGCTCCGGCTGATTCAGCGTTATTGTGAGTTGTGTTTTGTATGCGTTTTATATTTGTTTTTCACGGCCGGTCGTATCGTTTTATTTTCGTCGTGTTTATCCGACACACCTTTGAAGGCCGGTCCGTGAAAATATTGTCTTACGTGAAACCGGTCCGTGGCGCAAAAAAGGTTGTGGACCGCTGGTCTGTTTGACTCTAAATGGACCATAATGTACTAAATGAACATCATGCTGTATTGAAGAAGACTGTAAACTAGAGATTGAGACCATAAACTCATGTTTACAATGTTTACTGAGGGAATAAATCAAGAGAGAAGTAGAGTCATTTTAGACTAGACTTCTATACAACCAGAGGAGTCGCCCCCTGGTGGACTGTGAAGAATTTAAAGTTAAAAAGCAATGTTAATGTGTTTAATAAGCACACCTAGTGGTGGATATAATGTTATAACATGTTTATTTGAAGAAGTGTTAAATCATAAAAGTATAATCGTTCTATGTATCAAACTATAAAATACAGTTACTGAATGTTTTGAGGGAAAGAGAGAGACCTTTGAGAGAAGCTTTTCAGATCCGAAAACGACTGTATGGTAATGAGATGAGTTTGGTGAGCCGACTTCAGGAATGTGAGGTGTGGACAGTGGGGGAAGGAGATGTATTGATCAAACAGAGATGTTGATGAAGACAGCCCTAAGGAAGCGTGGGGGTCGGGTACATGCTGTTTTACGAGGAGGAGGACAGGTCGGACCAGCGGACACTATTCAGACATTATGCGGATCACTTAGACCAATGGAGAGCATTGTCAGAGGACAGGAGGAGACAATCGGATTTCAGCCAATCACAAAGCTGATAATGGACTTTTGAAAGTAAACTACTGACTTTTGGGTATAAAAACATTGTTCAGAGAGACGTAATTCAGTTCTTGGCGATCTTCTTTTACTGTAAACTGGCGTTTGTCGGTCGGTGGGGGGGGAGTGTTTGAACTCGGTTTCGCGATTCCTTACTGTCGACAGTATAATTCAGTTTGTAACTGTCTTTTAGCATTTGTGAATTATTAAATACTTTTTTGTTGTAAGCCGGATCCAGCTGATTTTTCTTGGCGTGACTTCGTTGCTCAAACAACAACGAAAGAGCGAGAGGTCCGCGGCCTCCTGCAAGCAGAGGTCTCACTGCAGCACAGGACACTAGAGAGAATGCAGCTTTAACACGTGAAGCTTTGACTTCACTTTTCAGAACAGGAGGTTGCCGACTATCCAACTGAAACAAAGCTCTGGTGTGAGTTCACGTTTACATGCTCAGGCCTGTTTATTTCTCATACATGTACCATCCTCTCATGCATGCTCACTCATGATGTCCTTGCTGAGCACAGCGACACGCCTACATCGTCAGCCTATCAGCTTGCTGCTGTCTTCTTCTTCTTCTTTTTTTAAAGATGTGACCGTCTCTCTGCCTTCAGTATGCTCATGCTGCTGCTGCTACACACGCCCCTCCACCTCCCCATCACCGTCCAGTCTTCGCAGATTCATCGTTTCATCAGCAACCACCAGTGTCTGGACTCCATGGGGGGGGGGGGGGGGGGGGGGGGATTTATCTTGCTGCTGCACAGGGCAGACGCCCCTGGATTACAAATCTCTCTGTCGAGTCCAAGCTCCAAAGATTCTGCCAAAGACTTTATCATCACAAATCATCTGTTATAACAGTTATCTTACTTGCGTGTGTCTCCTGATTGAAATGTATTATTAAACTCACGATGTAGATTCAGTCTCACGAGATGAAACCGCCTGTATGATGGAGAATTGAGGAGGTCTAAATTTGAGGTAGAGCGATTAACTGTTATTATGTCAAAACAACGATTTGAGAGAGTGCAAAGTCTCAACCCATAAAGAGAGCCGCCAGCATGCTTGGCCAACGCACACTAATTATCTTTAATCTTCTTCTGCTGCTCTCGGCACGTCAGGAGGATGAAACGCAGAGAGACGCCTCACTCTGAAACATTTTGTGAGGGCTGATTTAATAAACAGACGCAAGTCAAGATGATGCAAAAGATGGTAAAAACTAGTGATATGAGCAGCGGTGGGATTTAACTTCTACTGAAACAACAACGTATTAAATGCAATGATTTATTAAAGATTGAACCATTTAACATTTTGGTACCTTTATTATCAAAATAGTCTATTGGGGCGTTTGTTTGTTACGTTTCAGATATGTATGAGTTGTTAGCAAGTTTCCTGAGACTTTAAATTGCCTTTTAGAAATATGAATGATCTAATATTTTATAAAAGAAATGCAGATTAGTGAAGCAGAACATAGTTTTTTCTTTCGTCTCACATTAATCATCTCACAACCCTTTGGAGGGCCCCGAACCCCAGGTTGGGAACCACTGGACTAAACTAACAAACTGTATATATTTAAAACTAGCTCCACCTCAAGCAGCTACAGCTGAAACATGCTGCCCTGACATTAATACTTCAGTATTAATCTATTAATGTCAGGATGCAGGACGTTTACTCTTTAACTTCTTTACTTTTACTTCAGTAAAGGATCTGAAACTGCAGCGCGGAAAGAAACGGTGTTTACTTCCTGTTTCTGCCCTGAAGTGTCTCTTGGCCTCAGAACAGCTGAGTCAGGAACAAAGGATTTAACCCGATCATGGTTCTGTGGTTTTTGAGGCTTTTGACTGCAGGCTGAGAGCAGACGAACACATCTGACTCCACTGATGTGATTCTGGTCGTCGCTTCAGGGAGAGGATCAGAGGGTGTGTGTGTGTGTGTGTGTGTGTGTGTGTGTGTGTGTGTGTGTGTGTGTGTGTGTGTGTGTGTGTGTGAGTGAGAGAGTGCTGCAGCAGAGAGTAAATACTTAACTTTCTTAGTTGAGTGAGTTTTATTTTGTAGCCTGAGATCACAAATCTGCCTCAAAGGGCTTTAAAAGGCCAAACACACTTAGACTGTTGAAGGAGAGAGAGAGAGGAGTAGATAGAGGAAGGCGGGAGGAGGTAGAGAAGGAAAGGATGAAGTAGAGGAAAGAAGGAGGATATGGAGAAAAGAGGGAAGAGGAAGGAAGGAGGAGATAGAGGAAGAAAGGAGAATGTAGTTAAGTAAAGGCGGATGCAAAGAAGGGAAGAGGAGGTAGAGGAAGGACGGAGGATATGGAGGAAGGAGGGAGACAAGGAAAGAAGGAAGCAGAGTAAGACAGGAGGAGGTTGAGAAGAGATGGTGGAGGTTAAGGAGGAAAGGAGGAGGAGATGGAAGAAGGAACGTAAAGTAGAGAATGAAAGGAGGAGATATAGAGTAAGGAAGGATGGAGGAGGTAGAAAAGAGAAGGAGGAGGTTAAGGAGGAAATGGGGAGGAGATGGAGAAAGGAATGCAAAGCAGAGAAAGATAGGTGTAGGTAAGGATGGGAAAATGTAGTGAAGGAAAGAAGGAGGTGCAGAAGCAAAGCGAGAAAGAGATAAGGAGATAGAGGACAGAACGAATAGTTGAAGGTAGCGAGAAGGAGGAAGTAGAGAAGTGTTTGCTTCTGTGTAGCTTAACTCTGGGATAATGACGTCGCCCTTGTCTCCTACCTGTCCACCTGTGTCTCCTCCCTGTCCACCTGTGTCTCCTCCCTGTACACCTGTGTCTCCTACCTATCCACATGTGTCTCCTATACCTGTCCACCTGTGTCTCCTCCCTGTCCACTTGTGTCTCCTCCCTGTCCACTTGTGTCTCCTCCCTGTCCACCTGTGTCTCCTACCTGTCCACCTGTGTCTCCTACCTGTCTACATGTGTCTCCTACCAGTACACCTGTGTCTCCTACCTGTCCTCATGTGTCTCCTCCCTGTCCACCTGTGTCTCCTCCCTGTCCACCTGTGTCTCCTCCCTGTCCACCTGTGTCTCCTACCTGTACACTTCTTGGGGCTGCCGGGCCTCTTGCCATGCATCCCCAGCTTGCAGACGAAGTTCTCCTCCCAGAACTCAGCAAACCAGACGTTCCTGCGGTTGTTGGAGAGCGAGCGGCTCTTGAAGTAGCGGTCGAACGCTGCGGACAGAAGACAATAAACAAAATGTGTATCACTACGACGAGGTCACTACGAGGTCTCCTCGGCTCTCTCGTTTCCTTCCTCACCGTCCACCGACGCCCTCTTGGGGAGGATGGTGACGGCGCCCTCGGCCACCCGCTCCTGCTGGACCACCGGAGAGATCTTGGACCCCCAGCTGTCGGAGCCCACCCACAGGAAGTGACCTGTCAAGTTGTTGCGTTTCGCAGCGTCCAGGATTCGCCTGTCGGGGATCACGAGGAAGACAGTCTCGTTACTTCCTTTTTCAATATAAACTACATTAAACATGTTCTGTTCATCTTCATAACGCCTCTAGTCTACAGTCACGCCAGAGGATGCAACGAAAAACTAGCATTTTGAGCTAAATGCTAACATGCTAATGATTAGCAGGTATAGAAGGAGGGAGAGAAGGAGATAGAGGAAGGAATGAGGAGATAAACAAAGGAAAAGGGAGATAGAAAAGGGAAGGAAGAGAAAGGAAAGAGGAGATACACAAGGCAAGAAAGAGACAGAGAAGGGAAGGAGACAAGGTAAGAAAGAGATGGAGAAGGAAGGAGCAGATAAACAAGAGAGGAAGGAGATAGAGAAAGAAAGGAGGGGGTGGACAATGGAAGAAGGGGATAGAGCAAGGAAGGAGGAGACACACAAGGCAAGCACGAGGTAAAGATAGGAAGGGGGGACAAGGGAGGAAAGAAATAGAGAAAGGAAGGAGAAGATAAATAAGGGAAGGATCAGGGGAGAAGAAAAAGATGAGACAGAAAAAGGAAAGTGAAGAAGGGAAAGGGGGTAAAGGAAGGAAGGAGTAGGTAGGGTGGGGAAGAGGAAGGTAGAAAAAGGAAGGAGGCGATCGAAAAAAGCAAGAAGGGGCAGAGAAGGGAAGAGGGAGATAAAGGAAGGAAGACGAAGGAACGGGAGGCAAGAGGGAGGTACAAAAAGGATGGAGGAGGTAGATAAGGAATGGAGGAGGTAGAGAGAGGACGGCGGAGATAGAGAGGGGAGGAGGAAATAAAGCAAGTAAGGAGGAGACAAGGTAAGAAAGACATGGAGGAGATAAAGGAAGGAGGCGAGAGAGAAAAGAAGGTGGAGAAGGGAAGGGGGAGATAAAGGAAGGAAGGAGAAGGCCGGGAAGGGAAGGTGGAGGCAGAGAGAGAAGAAAGAGAAAAAGGAAGGAAAGAGGAGGAAGAGAAGGGAATAAGAAGAACATCTGAGGGTGATGAATGTTGTTGCAGGTGTGAAATGATGACAATGTTTGACGGCAGTCGACTCAACGTGAACCTCGTCCACCGTGTTCTTATCCACCGACGACATTACGTCATCAGACTGGTTCTTCACTCCTTCACTCATCCACAGAGAAGACGAGGAGACGGATGATTTCTCTCTCTGTGTGTGTGTGTGTGTGTGTGTGTGTGTGTGTTCAGAGCTTCAGATTAACATCAGCTGTTACTGTGATATCGTGTGTGTGTGTGTGTGTGTGTGTGTGTGTGTGTGTGTGTGTGTGTGTGTGTGTGTGTGTGTGTGTGTGTGTGCGTGTGTGAGGCTCTCTGCTCAGATAATTGGAAGCTTGTTATCTTAATCTGTTTTTATACTGAAGTGTGAACTGAGTGTGTGTGTGTGTGTAATATTTAGAGACTCGCTGCAGATGAACTGGAGGGAAGTGGGTGTCAGTCGCTTGTTTCTACAGCAGTGTGACACGAGGAATTAGGGATAAGCAACAGATTAATTCTAATTCTATCTAGAAGAAATAAAATAAAATGGAGATAAATAAATTGGCCCAAATGGTAAAAATCTGCAGCCAACGCCAGTGAGTCTTTGAGGCTTTATTTTGAAAATCTGCATATAAGAAGGCTCTTTTTTTGGGGGGGGGGGAGAATTGTCTCTGGATCTTATCTACGCGTAAACAGACATTTTTCTTTGTCTTTTGGCCTTTCGTCCACAAAAAGGAGTTCCGTGTCAACGAAATGGATTGTTTTTGAGAACGCCCACTAACAAAGATGGCGGACTCCCGCATTGTTGATGTTTTGTCTAATTACCATTATCTGGTCACCTTCAGCTGTTGCTTTACTATCGTTTACCAAGGAAAGGAAGGAGGAAATAGAGAGGGAAGGTGGACGTAGAGAAGGAGGGACTAAACCTAATGCTACTAATCTAAAACTAATCAGTGTCTTCCTGTGTCGAGACCTTAAAAAACAACCGAGTGCGTTCTTTTACCGGATGTCGTCCTCGTTGGCAAACATGATGACGGCGCGGGCGTTGGGCGTCTCCAGCAGACGCAGGATGATCTTGTCGAACTCGCCGGGTCTCGGCTCCCGGAGAACCTTCAGGGACTGAGCGATGCAAACCCCACCTGAGAGAAAGAAGACGGTGGACACTGAGTATTCATGGGGGTCATGAATCACGTTGGACCTCAACCAATCGGAGCACGTGTTGGAAAAAAAACCAGGAGCTCAGGTTGGGTCCGTCAATGAAGTCTATGCTACTGCTCCGACACTTAGTCTATTAGAGTCCCAAGAAATGTTCAAAGAAATCGCTGGAACCGGTCAGAGTTCGATGTTCAAATAAACCCGATTCAGACCCCGGAGTCCAACTGACTCCCCTGCTGTGAACACTGTCTTATATAGTGCCTTCGTCTGGGGCCAAAGCTCCACCTTGTATTTTAAACTCCTCCTTTCATAGGCGTGTGCTTAAAACATTGAATGTATTTGATCGTGCTGACTGACGCGTTCTGTTTTTCAGGACCTACAAAGGTCCCAATACTTCCATATTTGGACTGAGGAGGATCAGCGTGTAGCCCCGCCCCTAAAGCATCCCCTGCTTTATGGTGTGTTTGACTCTAAATGGAGCATAATGTACTAAATGAACATCATGCTGTATTGAAGAAGACTGTAAACTAGAGATTGAGACCATAAACTCATGTTTACAATGTTTACTGAGGGAATAAATCAAGAGAGAAGTAGAGTCATTTTAGACTAGACTTCTATACAACCAGAGGAGTCGCCCCCTGGTGGACACTAGAGAAAATGCAGGTCATTGGCTTCACCTTTCAGACCAACTTTTCCAATTCACCCCCTAGGTTAACACTGTAAGCTCTGTCAGCGTTGTTGCCGTTTTTTTTGCACTGTCAGCACTGTTAGCTGCAAGCAGTCGGCTCAGCCTCCGCCATGTTGAGAGCTGTGCGGAGGCAATAGTGTTGTAATTTCATATTGTGTACCTTCAATAAAAATCAGGTATAGGTGATGGAATGAGCAAGAAGAGTATTTACTGACAACGTCGTTGTTGTCTCTGTTTTTATGTGTTTTAATATTGTTAAATTATGTTTATTGTTTATTGTTCTGGACCACACATTCCCCCTTTGGGGACGTTAAAGTCGTCTCAGTCTAAGGAGTGAAGCTGAGAATGAAGAGCAGCATCAAAGTGAGAAACTACTTGTCCACCTGTCGCAGTTTACGACACTGCTGTGACTCCAGTTTGCTTTGTGACTCAGTCCGGCCAGCTTCTCTCTTAACAAACGTAACGATCACATCTATAAAGAGACCAATCTGACAACGGAGGCTGTGTTTGTTCACGAGACGAAATGTGGAACGGTGAAGCCATTGGAGAAGACTTAACGGACAATATTAAAAAGGTTTAAATGCGGGTTTCTTTATCTATCACTATGTTTTAAGAGACGTTTCAGCTCCTGAGGAAGCGGGCACAAACAAAAGGTGGATGTGGTTTTAATCTCACGGTCTTCTTCTTTATCGCAGTTTTCATTCATTTTCCTTTAATGAAATGACTTCCTGTTCTGTGGTTTCCCCTTCAAGGTTCGGTAACAAAAGTTGATGTTCTCTCCATCGTCACGTCATTAAACTCCAACTGAAGACTCGTTCCTGCAGCGTTGCCCCCCACCCCCCCAGATAAACGAGGGCGGTGGCGTTTTTTTTTTAAAAAAGGTGAGCTTTGCGCCTCGAAGTAAAGCACAGGAGTGGCTGCAGAAGAGCCAAACCTCCGACTGTGAAGCTGCTCCAACTTAATTGGCTCCGGAGTGGATTTTTTTGTTGTTTTTGTTGGAAGGCACGGGCGACTCGCCGGGCCGGTTGTCGCAAGGAAATCTCGGGAGGGAAGCTGAAAATAATCACGTCTGTTTGGTCTGACCTCGATTGTTTAAACAGCGGAGCCGTCTGAGAGGTTCTTTAAAGGAGGTGGAACTGGAGCGGGAGAGTTTAAAGATCACTGCAGCAAAGACTGAAGAAATCTATGTGAGAAACATTCACACGGAAACCAAAGCAAGCAGTTAAATGTTGTCTTTCTGTTGAGTCTTGCAATCCAAAAGATGGAACTTCAGTTCAACTTATATGGAGCACAGTCTCCAATAATAAGTAAGTGATCAGTGAATATTTACTGAGGCTTGAATGAAGCATTTCATTTCTTGGAAATTACTTCTTTCCAGGAAACTTAGGAGGAAATTATCAAAGACATTCCTGGACTGTAAAATAAAGCGAATTGGTCACTTCACTGTTGAAGCATTGTGGTGAAGGAAGCATTAAAAAGTACTAATACAGGACTCAATATTATTTTTATAAGTTGCTGGGAGTCTGGCAACCAAGCATCAGATTTAAGCTGCCGAAACCGAAAACATGGTTGCCATTTTTAGCCACCTTATATTTTGAGAAACTAAAATACGAGTCAGCTTAACAATGTATACGTGACATGTATGTTGTTGTATGATTTATACTGCTGTAGTTGGGGCGAAGCTCATTTCTAAGTATTTCATTTACGACTAGAACTAATTATATATATATACAGATTTTTTTCAAGTGATCAATTTAATTGATTGGTTTGTAAAGTTTCTGAAAATAGTGACACTTTTTGTCAACCAATCAATCAATCAGATACTTGTTTATCTATGTGTCTATATGTTCATAACAAACCATATTTTACAAGTTCTTCATGTATTTTGTTGAAATCTTTTCTGTCTTTTCTGACAAAAATGCAGCACAAAAAGCGCGTACTAAAGGAAAGTAAAAGTATCTCAAATTTAAGTGCAGTACTGTAAATGTACCGAGTTCCGTTCCACCACTGAATACCGTATAATGAGACAGAAGTCACGGCGTTAGGTCTGTTTAACAAGAAAGATCTGTGCGAGTCCAGATCGGTTCAGGCTGTTCTCGGGGGGAGGGGGGTTAGATGGAGATAAAAACATTTAAGACTCGGCCGCCTTCATCACCGTCACTCTGAGTCTCTCTCTCTCTCTCTCTCTCTCTCTCTCTCTCTCTCTCTCTCTCTCTCTCTCTCTCTCTCTCTCTCTCTCGCTCCCACGCGACATGGCTTCATTCAGACGCCGTCAGAGTGAAATTGATTCCAATCTGAACTCATCACACGGGTCCATCAGGCCGTCAGATTGGAGCAGCTGCAGGTTCTTAAACGAGCGTTTGAAGGATTACATATTTGAAGGTTTGGAGGTCGGGCCGCTGAGAGGCAGCAGCATCGCCTCACACAGAGAGAGAGAGAGAGAGAGAGAGAGAGAGAGAGAGAGAGAGAGAGAGAGAGAGAGAGAGAGAGAGAGAGAGAGCTGCGAAGGAACTTTAAGACCAGGATTCATCTGGAAGCCATGACGGCTCAGTGTTCCGCACGTTCATCTAAAGATAAGTTGGTATAATTCACAACGCGCCATTGGGCCATTAGATCACTTATCACAGACACAGCGGCCTGGACACAAATCTGACTTTGAGCTACCATTATGACAGTCCAGTGAGCTCCCCAAAGCCCTCTTCAGCTCCGCATCTCTTATCTTTGCCTCCATGCCGGGCCTTCAGCTAGCATCTCGTGCCGTCGGGTTAAAATGGGTTCATAATTGACGCTTTCGCTTAAGCCCCTCCCTCCCCGCTGACAGCCCACACTGTCACTAATGGCACTCAAGGAAGCTGACAGAAGGGTTTGAAGGATGTATCCAAGGAGCTACAGACAGAAGACGATGAAATTAAGGAACACTGTTCCTGCAAAGCCGGGTAGGTCTTTATTAAACGTTACGATCATTAAAAAGCGTCATCCTTCCAACCTCGTTGGTGATGCTCCTTATCCTTCCGGGTAACGAGCATCACCGCTACACAACTCTTAACCACGACGAGCTCCAAATCCACCAAAGCAGCCGGAGCATGAAGAACATCTGAAAGCACTGGCATTGGCCAGCCTGCGTCCGAGGGGCGGGACTTAGCGAAGGGTCGATTATCAGGTAAAAGGGAGAACACAGACAGAATTGATATTGATATCCAGACGAGTCGGCAAATTACTGCACAATTATATTTCATTAGCGAAATGTCTCCGACGATAAACACATTAATCTGTATGAATGTACGAGAGGCTCTCTGGAGCCTCCTGAGGGAACCACTGCAGATAAATGTGGAAATAATAAAGATGGACACACTGCGGCATGATTTTAATGAGGGACTTAGGCTTCTCCGATTCGACAAAAAAAAGCCAAAGTGGAAAATCAGCGACTGAGGCTTCTCCTGCTGCGCTGAGAGCCACTAAATTAACTTTGGGCGACAAAGTGGGAAATAATCAGTTAACAGACCCTGCATGAGATGTTGTCATGTGCAATTTACAGTCGAACGTGCAGCGCGGTAACACACACACACACACACACACACACACACACACACACACACACACACAGATGTGGGAATGTGCTCCCATTCCCTTGGAAACAGATAAGGAAATCCCTGCAGCTTCTAACAGGCTGAGGATTTACTTTAAGCTCTTCAGGGAACATCTCTGCTGTAAGCTGCTGCATTCAACTTCAATTCCTACAGATATACTTTTTCTTTATGAAAAAAAAAAAAGAAAACGATCACCAGCATACCTTATTAAAAGAAAAAAGCGAATGAAAAGATAATTGAAGTGTTGGACGTGTTTGACGTTATTAATGGACGTCTTTGTTGAAGTTTCTTTTGGCAGCTTATATTTTCTTTGTGTTGAGAGTTTCGACTCAGAGCGAGTCTGAATACAAGGAAACGGAGCAAAGACGTTTTAGTCTCCTGCAGCTGGTTTTTTGTTTAACCTACGTCAGCCTGTTAAATACACAGAGAACAGGACTTATCGGGCATTTTCACAACATCGATTTCACGCAGGTGGATTTCATCAAAGTCAGACGGTGATAATCGATTCCATTGATTGTAACATTTCAGAAATAGCAACACCATCACGATGTTTGTTTTGTCCAACCGAGATTCTAAACCTCAAAAATAAAAATTACAAGGAAAAGCAGTAGATCCTCACATTTCACCATAAAGTTGCGGTAAGTAGACGGTTCAGCTCTACTTGTATAAATTACAATTTTCGCAAAGCATCTTAATTCATAAGCACTTAGTATATTTTGTATGTAAAAGTCTCAATCTGTCAAGGAAGATCAAATAAGATAACCTTTGAATAAAGACAAAGAAAAACCTTTATTGATCCCCAGAGGAGAAAATGTTGTTGTTGCAGCAGCACAACGAAATAAATACTAGAGATAAATGGAGAAAGTAAAAGAAATATTAAGCGATAAATAACTAGAATTAATGCCTTGCGGTCGTAAGCCTCCACCAACCAGTCAAGTTACAGTTTACGTCCATGTCGGTTCTTAAATTGTGGCCAAAAATGTGTTATTTTGAGATCACAGTCACTTTTGACCACCAAATTCTACTCAGTTCAAGTTGCATGATTATGAATTATTCTTGGTAAGACCTGCCCTGAGTAGCTGGTTGAGGACGAGACGATTGGTGAAGGTTTGGCAATAACCTCGAGAAGTTGGGGTCAGGATAGCCGAACAAATGAGGTTACCAGAACCTTCGTGGGAGCATTGACGCTCGGTCAATCCTTATAGCGCTTGAATGCAACGCAGGGCGGGTTTTTGCCAAGAAGAGCAGTGGGATTCATAAAAACGCGTTCAAGTGGATGTTTGTGCCTTATTTGAGGAAGTTCCCTTGAGGCGTTCCTGAGATATCGCGGTCACAAGAAGCACAAAGTATAAAGTAGCACAGAAACAACGTAGACTACTCAGGTAAAGTACAAGTACCTCAAATTTAAACTCAAGTCCGGTACTAAAGTAAATGTAGGAAGTGATATTTCACCCCTTCATTGCAAACCCTGGATTTTTTCCTCTGAGTTATGGCAGCAGAGATTAAATTTGTACATATATAAACCACACAATACGTCCAAATTGTAAACATGGGCTTGTAAACCGC
Source organism: Cebidichthys violaceus (assembly GCF_023349555.1). Taxonomy (NCBI): domain Eukaryota; kingdom Metazoa; phylum Chordata; class Actinopteri; order Perciformes; family Stichaeidae; genus Cebidichthys; species Cebidichthys violaceus. The sequence goes on from NW_027176483.1 coordinate 2,339,373, forward strand.
GGTCCAAGCTGCAGCCTTTGTCTGTCACACACAAACACGAGCGCTAATGCAGCACAGATTTAATGAATCGGCATCAAATGAAGCGCGTCGGAGGGACACGGGACCAAAGGGAGGGAATAATGCAATTTCACTTTCGCTTTTCAACTCGGCCGAGGAAAGTCTCACAGCGGGAGCGGCTGAACTCGCATGCGGACCAAATGAGCGCGGACGGAAACATTCAAAGGCACGCCGTCTAATTGAATTATGGGTAATAACAGATATCGTTAAAGCTGTAGCCTCTGGCAAAGCCTTTCACGCCGACCTTTAAATGAACAGTTCACCGTGGCAACGAGTGTTTATCGGTGTGTAACCCCCCCCCCACCCCCCACCCCTTTACCCTTCATCCAAATACTGAGTCGGAGTGACGGACAGAAACGGGACATATATGTGGCCGCTCGCCTCTTTCATTCCTCGCCTTTGAGCCGCCGAACGCCCGGCCATGAAAGGTTTCCCGGGTAACACACACACACACACGAACACACACACACACACACACACACACACACACACACACACACACACACAGCCTCGACTTGAAAGTCAGATGAAACGAGCAAAGCGGTGCGTCAACAAAGCTCTCGGTCCACATTAAAGCTCTATACCTCCAACCTTGACCTCGTGCTCCCCATCTTTCTGTGCCTAATTAATGGGGACAAAATGTCTTTGTAATGGGATCAGCATCGAGTTAAAAACTAATTCTTGGGTCCTCAGCAAAGCACAGCTTCACAAACACCAAAGTTTGTACAAAGAAATACATCCTGGTGAACACCAGGGGAAGACTTTACCCAACAATTTGACTATTAGTAGTTAATAATTTTACTTCAGAAAAAAACATTGAGCAGATCTACTCCCTCTATCGCAGCCAACACCAACATTCCCTGGTAGTGAAACTTTGGATATTGCGGAGGTAATATCCAAATAGGTGTATTAGTCGCTTGTTATATAAGTAGAGTGTGATTTAATTAGCAGAGGTATTTTCCTGATGGTAAAATAATTAGTGCTAGAAGTTGATATTGAGTCTTACGTCGGGGAATATCATTGAGAGGGAAGAACATACCTACAGCCCAGCATCATGGCAGGTTGTAAAATAGTCAGTTGTCCTAAAGACGTCACATTTTGGGGGTAGATCAGAGACTCAAGCGCAGACACAGACACTGGAGACCACATGGGGAAGACACAATGCCAGAACACTCGGGGAAGCAGGGGAGTATATATGTGTGGGGTTGACAGAGGAGTATATATGTGTGGGGTTGACAGGGGAGTATATATGTGTGGGTTGACAGGGGAGTATATATGTGTGGGTTGACAGGGGAGTATATATGTGTGGGGTTGACAGGGGAGTATATATATGTGGGGTTGACAGGAGAGTATATATGTGTGGGGTTGACAGGGGAGTATATATATGTGGGGTTGACAGGAGAGTATATATGTGTGGGGTTGAAATGGGAGTATATATGTGTGGGGTTGAAATGGGCGTATATATGTGTGGGGTTGACGGAATATATATGTGTGGGGTTGACAGGGAAGTATATAGGTGTGGGGTTGACAGGGGAGTATATATGTGTGGGGTTGAAAGGGGAGTATATATGTGTGGGGTTGACGGAGTATATATGTGTGGGGTTGACAGGGAAGTATATAGGTGTGGGGTTGACAGGGGAGTATATATGTGTGGGGTTGAAATGGGCGTATATATGTGTGGGGTTGACGGAATATATATGTGTGGGGTTGACAGGGAGGTATATAGGTGTGGGGTTGACAGGGGAGTATATATGTGTGGGGTTGAAAGGGGAGTATATATGTGTGGGGTTGAAAGGGGAGTATATATGTGTGGGGTTGACGGAATATATATGTGTGGGGTTGACAGGGAAGTATATAGGTGTGGGGTTGACAGGGGAGTATATATGTGTGGGGTTGACGGAGTATATATGTGTGGGGTTGACAGGGGAGTATATATGTGTGGGGTTGACGGAGTATATATGTGTGGGGTTGACAGGGGAGTATATATGTGTGGGGTTGAAAGGGGAGTATATATGTGTGGGGTTGACAGGGGAGTATATATGTGTGGGGTTGACAGGGGAGTATATATGTGTGGGGTTGAAAGGGGAGTATATATGTGTGGGGTTGACAGGGGAGTATATATGTGTGGGGTTGAAAGGGGAGTATATATGTGTGGGGTTGACAGGGGAGTATATATGTGTGGGGTTGACAGGGGAGTATATATGTGTGGGGTTGAAAGGGGAGTATATATGTTTCGGGTTGGCAGGGGAGTATATATGTGTGAAAAGCTGTGTTTTTGCAATAATTTGAAACGTGTAAGATCTCAAAGATCTTGCAAACTTACCATCTCTTATGAAAAAAAAAAAACATTAATCAGATAAAGTGAGGCAGCAAAAGTTTTTCTTTCCCCATTAAAATTCACTTCCCTTCAGGTTTTTTCCCCCCCCGACAAACTCTAACGAGCTCATTTACAGCATCATTTCACGAGTAGTGAAGCAAATGAGGAGGTGAGGAGGATGGTAACGGGCCATATTTCTACCCGGCTCTGTCTCACAGCCGGCCTCAACATCTGTCCAACCCGCTGACAAACAGGAGGAAATGGGACGAAAGAAACCGATCACACCCAGGGCCGGTATCGGAAAGCAGACGTATCGGTGGCCAGGGTGCTGTACGACATGAAAGGTGAAACAAGCAAACACACGGGAATGTAGTTTGCAGAGGGAGAAGCGTCCTGTGTTTACAATGGATTGTGTTCTTAGGATTTCTATCTGCTCAGACAGATTCGGACCACAACAACAAACATTTTTTTTTTTTTACCAAGAGCAGAGTTAAACACACATCAAAACACTTTGATTTCTGCTGCTTGTTAAGGCAAGTAAGAGGAGAACGTTGTCTTTCTCGGATCATCAAACAAGCAAGTGAAACAACGCAATACAGTCCTCACTATCAGATCTCTACAACCAGGCAGTTACACAACAGAAACCAGGAACCCTCATATACAGTGTATACTTAGGTCCACCCTTCCCCTTCACTCTCTCCGTCACTTTTGGTTCCAAAAAACCAAGATGGCGATGTCCAAAAGTGCCAAACTCAAGGCTTCAATCCACCAATGGGTGACGTCCCCCGTGACTACGTCCACCTCTTATATACGGTCTATGGAATTATCAGAGCATTAAATGGTAAAGGGATGTTGAAGACAAAACAACTTTGCTCTAGATATGTTACATGTAGGAGCCAATCGAGGTGGTTTCGGGCATCAGGTAAGGATGCAACCTGGGCCGCCTCCCTAGGGAGGTGTTCCAGGCACGACCGGCTGGGAGGAGACCCCCAAGGGAGGCCCGGGACCAGGTGGAGGGACTATATCTCCAAACTGGTCCTGGGAGCGCCTCGGGATCCCCCCCAGTCAGAGATGGCTGATGTGGCACCGGGAAAGGGAAGTTTGGGGTCCACCTGCTGGAGCTGTTGCCCCCCGCGACCCGATCCACGGATAAGAGGTTGAAGATGAGATGAGATGTTGCATGTTAGGTGACACACCTTTACACAAATAAAAACTGTATTATATCCACGAATCTCTGAGAAACTGATTGCACCTGATAAATACAGATATGCCTTTTGTATATAACCATCACAACACTCTTGAATGCTACGTTCTGATAATTGGTGTGTGGTTCTTTCATTGTAAGGTTGGGGGGGTCAGGTTCAGGTCCTCCTTCATGCGAGATCAAAACGAAACATGCTCTGATTTCAATTTCTGTCATTCATTGTTTCCGGAGGCTTGATGCTTTTGTTTGAAGCCTTTCGAGCGCCCTGCAGCGCCACATCCGTTATCCTCGTTACCCTCCCCTCGCACTTCCAAATGCTGCTGGCGGGCGAAGCGTGAGGTTCGGAGCGGGGCCGGGTCTGTCCTCTTTAACAGTGGGAGCAGGTGATGAAATCCGCCGCAACAGCTCATCGCCGTGACTCAGTCAGGACCTGCGTGATACCGCTCAAGGTTGTTCTGTGCGTCCGTCACAGTAAGAAAAATACATAAATCATTACGCCGTTCTGTTGAAACACGAGGACAAACTGTGCTGAAATCTTTTCTTTTGATTCGAATGTTCATGAGACACAATGTCTACCGTATTTCATGCTGTCACAACTTCTTTTTTAAAGACAGTTGATGCTGGGAAAAGGTCCAGGGGCATCAAACCCTTGACATCACACAGCACAGTGACAATAGAGCTCTGGCAGATTAAAACAGGTTTTTAATCATAAACTGTAAATAATATGCGAATCCATTGCTTTGTGGACTGCCATTTTTAAGCCTCGAGTTCGGCGATTTCGGCCTTCTGTAAAATCGGACTTCTTTTTGCAACCAGAAGAGTCGCCCCCTGCTGGTCAGGAGAGATAATGCAAGTTCTAAGACACTTACGCTTCGGCTTCGCTCGGCAGAACCGGAGGTTGCCGTCTGGTCGCGTCCCCACTTCCTCTCATTATGGATACGTGTACGGGATCCCGGCACTTTTGGTTGAAAAAAAATGCTACAAAAACTACTTTGTTGGGTTAATGTAACTTGGTTCGTTAAACAAAAAGTCTTCGGTCAAGGCAATCAGATCAACCAGCTCGACCCTCCCCTAATGCTGCGGACTCATTTGAAATGTATTAGTGACACATGGAAAGAAAACGTAATCCGCACCAAATTCACAGTGGCGTAGGTTGATAGGTTACTCATGCTAATGTTTTGGGTGTATTCGTAGTAAATGTTGGCTGATAAGTGTGGTCAATTTCTGAACTTCAAGCTCCAAATCACAAGTTTCTCTCTCGATCTTTGCCGTTATCCAAAACATACAATCCATCATGTTAACACCCAATTCAAAAATGAATTAGAATAATAAGAAAAGTATATCTCAAGCTATCACGATATTTTAGTTGGCTATCTTTATCTGTAAGATGTACCCAATATGTGCAAGTTGTGTTCTTATGAAAGCAATTTTAGTTGAATCCACCAAATTCCTTTCACAGAATGTTGAAACATTCGTTTGCTATAAAGCTAACATCATCTAGCTGCTAGCTAACAAGCAACTGGCTCAGATGTTGACAGATGGATATCCTTTTTATTACTGTATACCCAGTGCAGAGCTAGATCCAGGATGTGTTTATCATAGCTTAGCACAAAGACTGGCAGCAGGTGGAGACTGCTAGCCTAGCTCCCAAAAAAAGGCAAAAACGACACCAAGTCTGTTTGATTTACACGTTACAGTTCAGCTCAAACCTGACGTAACACTGAACCTGTTTTGTATTCCGCGTACCGTTTTGTTGATAAGTGATGTGGCTACCAGTCATTGTCATTATGATGTATTTTTAAACCAATAAAAAGCACATTGTCTCTGCATTTCCGAACAGAAGTGTTGACAGAGGCGGAGAAAAAGAAACCTTTGTTCCAATTTGTCTCTCTGTGCGTCCTCGTCTTTGTTAAAAACAGCTCCGGATAATTGGAGCACTCTGGGTTTCCTGCTGCTGCTGATGTATTCAGAGAAAGCTGCCTCCTCCCTCCGCTCCGAGGACTCGGATAAAAAAAAAAAGAAAGAAAGAAAGAAAGACAAACGGCTCCACGATGTGATCCTTGTTTCACATTCGTCACTTTAACTGCACGCCACAAACGGAGGCTGCAGATTATTCTGAATTATAATTCTCTGTCATTGAAATACCACAGAGGCGTCACTGGGGAGCGGCTGTGGGGGATTTTAGCTTCCCTGTAGAATTCTAAAAACTAATAATCCGATAACTGACTTGAAGTTTTAATTTGAGGGTGGTGATGAACACTTTTGTTTTGAAGCAACCGCTGGAAATAATGGGTTTACATCAGCTATAATTCAACCAGGCGGCAAACTCAGGTTCTGAAACGTGAAACCAAAGATGAAGTCCCTTAAAGCTGCATTCTCTCTAGTGTCCAGCAGGGGGCGACTCCTCTGGTTGTATAGAAGTCTAGTCTAAAATGACTCTACTTCTCTCTTGATTTATTCCCTCAGTAAACATTGTAAACATGAGTTTATGGTCTCAATCTCTAGTTTACGGTCTTCTTCAATACAGCATGACGTTCATTTAGTACATTATGGTCCATTTAGAGTCAAACAGACCAACAAAGCTTTGGGTTTAGCCAACGCAAGGAGGTTGAATTTTAGCGGTCGGTTGTGTGCTTGACGTCGGATCCTAATGGTTATAAATCTGTTTTGTGTTTGAATGAAAAGAAGACCGGCTCCCTTCCTGTTCTCGTCACTTGTCTTCATCAAGGCCGTCTTGGCGGCTTTTGTTGTCGCAGAGACGTCAGCCTCTGCTGATGCCTCAGATCACTCACAGAGTAGGATGTGGAGGAGGACGATGGAGAACTGGTGCTACCTTCATGCACTCAGGTCTCGTAATGATGAACAGACACAGAAACTTCAGAACAGTACAATGTTCCCCGTTTCATGGAATCTGTTGTTTGCCAAAGAAACATAATTTAACATCCTGCTTGGTTTTGTATGAATACCTCTCGCATAAATTCTTTAATCCAGTTCACCTTAAATTCAAATTTTCCACCTTTTTTTCCTGATTTTTTCTCTTGGAGCAGTTTGTTCTTGAACTTCTGAGACAAAGCTCCCAAATGTGAGGTTTGTTTCCCTCCGGCTGCTGGCGTCGCTTCGATTGGCCGCCGCCAACGGACGGGGACTGTTTCCTTTGTTCGAGTATAAAAAGGTGAGCTGCTTTCTGCGGATGATTAATTCTTTGCTCTGGTATCTTGTTCTCGGGGGGGAGGGGGTGAGGAAAGGTGGAGGGGATCCCTCGCCATGAAATATTCATCCACTCCACAGGCTGAATGCAGAGCAGGAGGACAGGAACCACGCGACTGAACAAAATGCTGCTCTCCAGAAAAAAATAAGAGATTTGGAAAAAGAGCGGGACTAATGGACGACCAGGACGAGGCTTGAAAGGACCAAAAGGAAACCACCACCAACTTAACCGAGGCAGGTGAGGCGAGACCGAAACTACCGACGTCTCATACGAGAGGAAGAAAGAAATAGTTTGACGGATGAAGACGTACGGGAGGAAACAGATGGAAGAGGATGAGGAGTGGAGAGAAAGAAGAGAAAGTAAAGCAGATTATCTCCTGCAGGCTTTCACACTTCTTCTGAGGAAGGGAAAATACAACGCCATCACATCCTCCATTTAATCTGCTGCACACACACACATATAAGAGTATTCCACTGAAAAGTGTTTGAATGAGGAGTATCTGCTGCCGAGAAGAGAAGAAGAGAAACTCTCTCCTGTGACACGTTGTCTTCATTAAAACATCAAAGGTTCAGTCGGAGGAGGAAGCAGATAAACGGCGGCGGTCAGCTGTTCTCTGTTTACCCAAAGATGACTGAAGTTATCACTTCTATATATTTAGCGTTCGTTCCCTGAAAGTAGCGGAAGAACGATAAGGATAAAGAACATTTCTGGACAGTTCTTACCGCTGCAGCGTCACCTTAAAATAATTTAACTTGTCTTCTGTTACGAAGGAGTCACAGGGAAAGGCAATGCGTTTATTAGCTTGACATTTACGGCCGTCAACACGTTACGGACCAAAAACAACACATGTCACTCGCTACCAGATAAGTAAATACTGCCGGATCGCCACTGCACATGTGCAAACTAGTACTGCACACCTGTGGTTAAACACTTTTGTGCACCCTATTATTTTTACCCTGATTCAGACACATTGACAAGAGGAGATGAGCTAGTTAGCTGTTAGCATCCGGTGGGGCAGCTACAGTTAACAGAAGTTGCACTGAGTAACATTATGATGCGTTCAAGCTCTATTGGGGTCGAAGGTAAATTATAACGTTATCATGATGTGTGCAAATTCTTGTACAATTTTTGTTATGTCAACAAACTTGATTAAATCCAGTTGTTTGAACAAAGTTTGAACATTACAGATATTAGAGATGAATTATGAGCTTGGATTGAAGCCTTTTTTATGACTTTCTATGCACACATTTTTTGTCTTTAACACTGCATTGACTGCCATTCCCCAACATGCATTGCGTCACTTTTTAAGCATGAACTCAGCTCTAAGTCTGACATAGCTTTTTCTCCATTTAACATAATATATATATATATATATATATATATATATATATATATATACATATATATATCTCTGCAAGGATCCAAAAACCCTTAAATATTCTTAAACAGTACTGTTCAGGTTTGTAAAAATGTGTTGTTTCAATATTTATACACACAAATAATGCAGATAAATCTATGGAATAAAATGTTTTTTGTGCCTTTTAGATTTAAAGTCAAATTACAAATAATTCACAGCTTAAAAACATGAATTCAGACATCGACCCGTTGACCTGGTTTTCTCAGCTTGTGTCTTCATGATATCTAAATAAATACATTCATCATCAGACGGATTCCAGAGGGCAACAACTAAATATTAAAAACTACAAACTCCCTCATTGTTTGGGGGTTTCTCCGTCTCCAGGCCTTAAACTCTTGAACTCCTCACAGAGCTCCTCTCGTCACAAAGCTGTGATTATCGTGAATTGTTCAGCCTCAAGACGACAACAAATGACACTCAAATGAGACGAACTAACAAACAAAAGAGCAGCTCTCCGAAACCCTCTGACGGAGCCGCGCTATTGGCTGACAGACGCCGCCGCCGTCGCAGCTTTTCAAACCAACATCTGCTCACATTGCTTTTGAAGATGAGCGCATGATTAACAGCTGCGGAGCTGAATTTAGCTTTCGGAGGCAGCAGGGCGGCGCCTCAGTCGGATAGGAGTTCAAACAGGAGTCAGCCGGCTGTCGGGGCCCGGAGTTCCCGCTGAGAGAGCAGGAGGATCCCGGTTCTCCTGGCGGGGAAGCTCTCGGTTCGGCGACAATGTTCAGAAAGACTTTTTTTAAATTTTTTTTTATCTCAGATATCAAAACAGTGAGTCCCGCCGTTCCTCCCCCAAGCTGCACACTCTGGTGGCATCTTCAGCTGAACTCAGGTTGACAATTTGCTTTACTTCTTTTATGCTGTGTTGCCAGCATTTGCATTTTCACCGCGGATTACCGTAACATCTCAAAAAGTGGGCAACAAAATTGGAAGCGAAATTTCAACAAATATACAATGCAGCTTATAAAGATTATGAGAGTGGACCTTATATATTATTACTGTGAACAAATAAGACTTCCTGTCTGTGACTCTCCACTCAAAACTTACATTTTTTAGAAAAAGGCTTTACTATTTCCCAAAACAGCACCTGTGATCATTCATGACATTGTTAGATTGTAAATAATAACTCACCAATGTTTAAGTAGTATGTCAGTGTTGTAGCTGCTCTATTTGGAGATACTTTTAAATACCTACAGTCAGCTAGTTTAGTCAAGCGGTTCCCAACCTAAGGGTCGGGCCCAAGCCTGACCCTTAGGTTTGACTTACATACAAGTCAAACGGTTCCAGGTCCGTCCCGTGAGGCCATGGGGCCCAAAAATACTTTTTCCCATAGACATACATTGGGAAAGAAGACATCTGTAACTGAGCGGATAGTTACAACTTCCCAGTACGAACACTTGAATAGACATTATTTAAATTAGGTCCTACAAGTTTTAAAATGCATTGATTGCAGAATCCAGAGTTATTTTCCTTCCTCTGTTTATGTGAATGAGATCGAGGCTGGACAGAGGGCTGGGGGTGGACGTTCAAGGAAAGTTTTGGGCCCCATGATACGGATTATTTGGGTATTGTCAACTGAAGTCTGTCTTTCTTTTTTGGCTTCATGCGCCACTGAGTAACTTTCGTAGGAACGAACAGGGGTGCAGTATTCAGTTCTCTTTGTACATCCATAGTTGAGCACTTTCAAAGGGTCAGCAGATAAATCGAAGGGGTCGTGAGTTGAGTAATGGGAGAGGAAATAAGTAAAAACAATCTTCTGTGAAACTAATTTGTTTTCAGTTTTTGGACATTTTGTCTTTAATCTTTTACCTCTTTGGGCCTCAAACTGTTATGGAAATGAAACAACCAGATAAGTTCAGAGGAGAAATGTCTCTTTGATGGAACAGTGAACAATTTACAGTCTAGACATCTGAGATGTGACAAGGAGCCCCAACTAGAAACAGTTTTTTTGTAAGGAATCAAAAAAAAAGGCTGGAAACGTCCTGCTTTCTTGTTTTCTCCGCTAAGGACGTTCTCTGTTCGGATTGATGGTTTGTTTTGTCTGTTTGTCATTTGTGATTTTCATGAAACTTGGTGGAAGGGTATACCATGGCCCAAGAAAGAACCCATTCAATTCGGCAGCAGATCCGAATGACGAGGCGGATACAAGCATCATTTATCACGAAACAACCTCAGCGGAGTTCTCCGAGATCTCCGAGTGCCCTTCTAACAATATATTGTATTTTATAAAGGTATCATTTGTGTTTTTAATGTAAAAAAGGTAGTTTTGATGTAAATTACAGAAAGCCTGAAGCCTGTCCAAGCCTGTAATAAAATAAACTGAAAGCTAATTTATCTATTTCATGTGTTTGTGTCATCTTGTAGCAGGTGTGGTGACATTTTCCTTCTGTATCACATAAAGCAAATGAATGCTGGTCCAGCAGAGCCACTCTCGAGCATTGTATGAATAATAACCCAAATAATGATGGAGATAATTAACAAATAGCAATGGTCCAACAGACCGTAACTCAGCACAGAGTGCAAAGTCATTTATCAAATCCATCAATCTTCTTTCCAACAACTTGTTCACCTCACAGACGTTTCTCTACCTCTTGATTCAGATGAGAAAACCCGTGAGATGAGTCGACACAGCGTGATCCAGCCATAGACAGAAAAAGACATCAGTGAAAGTCGTTTTTTTTTTTTAGCTGACAGCGGGTCCCTGAACGTGTCCTGGAGCCATTTTTCTTTCCCCACCACTAGCAGTTCCTGGTGTTCTCATCAAAATGTTTCCTGACTTTACAAAGTGAAAAAGGTGAAAACTAAAAATTTCCAGAGACGGAACAAGAGAATTAACTTCTTGAATTCCAAACTGATGCTCCGACCGGTTTGAGCTTGGAGTTCTAAACTGAGTCGACGGTGAAGACATATGATGATCTTTCTTGTTTATAACCTCCATCTTAAGGCAGTTACCACAGCCTGTATATAAGAAGTGGACGTAGTCGCCGCGACGTCAACCATTGGTTTATGGACTGATGTTTTGAAGGCCCGAGTTCGGCTTCGATTTGGTTTGTTCTGGTCATCGCCATCTTGGATTACGGCCGTCACCACCCTGTTTTTTGCAACCATTGAACAGAAGTGACCATATTTGTACTGTGGAGGAGTGACATAGAGACCCTTGAGACGTCATATACGTCTCTGGTAGAGACCTGTCAATCACTGTGTAGCCCCGCCCCCTAAAGCATCCCCTGCCTTATGGTCTGTTTGACTCTAAATGGACCATAATGTACTAAATGAACATCATGCTGTATTGAAGAAGACTGTAAACTAGAGATTGAGACCATAAACTCATGTTTACAATGTTTACTGAGGGAATAAATCAAGAGAGAAGTAGAGTCATTTTAGACTAGACTTCTATACAACCAGAGGAGTCGCCCCCTGGTGGACACTAGAGAGAATGCAACTTCTAAGACACTTGCACATTGGCTTCACGTTTCAGAAGCGGAGGTTGCCGCCAGTCAATGTTACTCTCAATGGACAATGGACTTGAAACATATCCACAAATATAAAAATAGATCAACAGATTTAGCAACAAACGTCAACGTGAAAGCAGTTCTCTGTCCACAGCACATACAAGAAGTGGGTTTTCACCCATGAGGGTCACTCCTGTGGGCCTGCATTGCCCTACATAGAGTAAATGGGTCCCAGGAGTGCCAACATGGACATGGACATGGTTTCCAGGGTCATCTTTCTCCATTCCCTGCCCGTAAAACCAGGTGAGAATATCAGTTTCACCTGAGCGTAGAGGAGGTCGAGGCTTTCTGGAGTTCAGGTTCCCAAAAGAATATAAATAAAAACCCCTTCAGCAGCTGATGGCAGAGAGTTCAAAGACTTCAAAGGCAAATGGACAAGAAAAGATATTTAATCTGTGGTTAATAGGATTACCAAGCCGAGGAAATGATTACTTAAAGACATTTTGATGGTGCTAGTGAAGTGTGATCGAGGGACGACTGAGACGAGGAAGTTCCAGGAAAAAAAAAAAATCTTTTTGCAGTGATATTATGTAAATGGACCTTTAATCTGTGACAGATTCTGCCTGCCAATGAGGTCACTGACTATTCATCTGCCAGCTGGCTCGGCACAGAACGGCTCGGCTCGGCCTGGTGGAGACAGCCACCGACAAGTCGGCCCACCTGGGTTCATTACAGAGACGAACCAAGAGGGTAAAAAAAATAAGGTTGTAGCTCTGAGACTTTGTTTTTCTGAGTTTTTTTCCCAGAGTTTTGGTCCAGGTGTCGCAGATGGATTATAAACCGGGAGGATCGGCTGATCCTCATCTGGGAGCGATGACGAGAAGGTGAGCGGTGACTAAACGTCGCTCTGCTGCCGGAGCGTCGTCCACGGATGAAGAAGAGTTTAGAAAAAGGCTGCGTTCAGATGGAAACGGCTGTGATTAACGTCGCGAGGGGAGAATATGTGACGTCGCTCCTTCTCAGTGGCTTCAGTCGTTTCGGCAAATCAGATACAACTGTGTGAATAAATGAGTTACCTAAGATCTGAGCCTTTAGTTGCATCTCTTTTGTTTCCACAGGTTGACCAGCAACTGATGAGACATCTCGTCCTAACATGTTAAATCAGTAAAATCTCCCTTTGAAATGTCACCACATAAGCACTCTCCCCCTTTCCTCCTTTCTTCCTCTACTTACTCCTTTCCTTCTATATCTCCTCCTTTCCTCCAATATAGTTCCTCCAGCCCCACCCCCCTTCCCCCTCTCTAACCTCCTGAAATCCTCCAATACCTCCCCCTTTCCTGTACATTCTCCTCTCCTCCTCCTTCCCTCTTTTACCTCCTCCATACCTTCTCCTCTCCTCCTCCTTCCCTCTTTTACCTCCTCCAATCCTCCTCTACCTGCCCCTTTCCTCCTCTACCTCCTCTTTTCCTCCTCTACCTCCTCTTTTCCTCCTCTACCTCCCCCTTCTCTCCTCTATATGTTCTTCTCTACCTCATATTTTCTTCCACCTCATCTTTTCGCTTCTATACCTCCCTCTTTCCTTCTCTAGCTCCTCTATACCTCCTTCTTTACATCTTTATCTCTTCCACTACCTCCTGTTTTCCTCCTCTAACTCCCCCTTTCCTTCCCTAGCTCCCTACCTCCTCCTTTCTTTGACATGTTCTCCTCCACCTCCTCTTTTCCATTCATTACCTCCCTCTTTCCCTCTCTATCTTGGTTTGTTAAATCAGTGGAATGTCCCTTTAAAGCCAAGAGTGTTTCATAACACACACACACACACACACACACACACACACACACACCATTAGTTGGAGGTGGAACAAAACTCCCAGAGGAACAGCTTGTGACATCACAGATGGTCAGGAGGCTCGCTCCCCACCTGTCGGCTGTCTCGTAGCTCCGCCCCCTGCAGGTTAACGCACTAACCCACACCTGATGTCCTGGTCCACTCCTCTCGGGGGGGGGGGGGTGCTCAGATCTGCAGCTGTTGTCATGGAGATGCAGAGTGATCCTGTGTCGTGATGCAGCCGTTATTATCTGTCTCAGCAGCTGGATGACGTCGTCCACATCAGTGGACGTCAGATGAGCTTCCCCCCTTTCACCCAATGTCTGCTCCTTTTCTCCTCCTCTATCTCCTTCTTTCCTTCAATATCTCCTCTTTTCCTCCTCTATATGCTGTCCTTTCCCCGCTCTACCTCCTCCATTTCTTTACCACCTCCTCCTTTTCTTTTCAAGTTCAACCTCCACTCTCTAGCTCCTCCTTTCCCATCGCTGTACCTCCTCTTTTTATGCTTCAATCTTTCCCTCTTCTACCTTTCTTCTTTCGATCTCTACTAAATTGTTTCGTACACCACCTTCTCCTTTCCTCCATCCTCTCCATACCTCCTTCTTTACTTCACTACCTCCTCCTTTATTTCTTGACTTCAACCTTTCCGTCTCTATCTCCTCCTTTCCTCCATACCTCCATCCTCACCCTCTTTACTTCACCACCACCTCCTTCATTTCTTGACTTCAACCTTTGTCTCTATCTCCTCCATACCTCCATCCTCACCCTCTTTACTTCACCACCTCCTCCTTTTCGTCTTGACTTTGGGTATTTAGTTGGATGCAATCTGCAACCTCACCACTAGATGCCACTAAATCCTACACGCTGCTCCTTCAAATAAAAGTATTACCAGCTAAATCTTTGCAACTCTCAAAAGTAGAAGTACTCACTATCGTGGAACCCCTGAACGAATCCTCAAACAACGGTTTGCATGATACTTGCGTAGTTATTTTAACTCAAACGATCTTTTCCTCAAACTAACCAAGTAGTTTTGTTGCCTGTGAAGACGGACATTTATGTATGCATGCAACGAGTGGAAATCGACACGTGTTGCTGGACTTTCGTAGAAAAAAAGATGCACAACAAAGGAAGAACAACTTGTCGTAAGATATCACACGAATCATCGTCTCGTTTCTCTTCTGAGCAGAGAGCAGTTTTACTTTGCACTTCTACAACATAGACTCACAATGGGCAGTTAAAACTAATCTAATCAACGCATGCAGCAGAACCACTCATTCTTCTTCCTTGTTCCTACATTACCCACAATGCAACTCAACCGCTAACTTGCTAGATTGCCGTGCGTTGTGCTAGATTGCGGAGGCTCCGGCCCTCAGACTTTCTAAGACTCAAAAGGATACAGTATATATAGATATACAGTATATATAGATATACAGTATCTATATATACTGTATATATGCAGTAGAACTCCCAACACCTGTTACCAGACTTAGCTGTGAAAAATGAAAATAGAGTTCCTCTTTCAGGGAACAAAGCTGCCTTTGAACAGCTGTGATGAAAAAACCCAGTTAGGAGGCTAATTATCACCGTGACACGACGAGGCTTTTCACACCAGGAGCTTAAATACATGTTGTTTCTTTTTAATGAGTCATCTCCTGTCGAATGAGAAGATAATTTAATAAAGACAACTGGATATTTGGAGAAATAAGCGCTTTCCCACAATCTACCCATTAGAAGCTAATCAGATCCAATCAGTGTAAACCTCTGATCACAGAGATGACTTCCTTCCTGCAGGAGACTTCATACCATCACGCCTCACTCCTGTTGATATATAAATACATGTTCGGGGCTGCTAATGAAGCCGTGTGCAGCAGCAGCAGCGCGTACGTGTGTGTGTGTGTGTGTGTGTGTGTGTGTGTGTGTGTGTGTGTGTGTGTGTGTGTGTGTGGACAGAGAGGAAAGCTCGTTGATCCCTCAGAGGAGCCACAGCTGCTCTCTGCACAGCGTCTCGTTATTAATCTAAAGCTTTTTTTTTTTTTTTTAAAACGCCTCGATCGCAGCCATTCGTCACGATTACGGCGGCTGCTGCCATTTACACTCGGATTACAGCAGCGTCGCAGGTAAACATGTGTAGCGGCGAGGAACCGGAGAGCGTGGAGGGCAAGGGGAGGAAAAAAAAAAAAATCTGCTTTGACGGTACATTTTGTTTCTGGTTCTTTTTCTGTCTGAACATAAAAGGTAACTGCAGAGAAACTGGTGTTTTTCTGTCATAGTGAACTCAAAGTTTGGAAAAGGAAACGAGCTGAAACATGGGATTCATTGGAGCTCAGACATGAAGGAAAAGGCTTTTACTGAAGCAGAGCTCCAGACATCTCAACTGATGTTGTTTTCTTTAAAAAAAAACAACCTGTAAATTCATAATTTGCCCCCCCGAAAAAGTCACAATGGAATTTATTTTTCCAACCCCCACTTCCCATCAAACACTCTTTTTACGACCATCGATGGGTTCGGATGGGGCACTGACCAAGCGTTGGTGTTTAAGAGGGGTGTCTGGGTTCTCCAACTCCGCTATTCCATTTGAACTCCAAAACCCGTCGCTGGGATTGAAAAAGCCCGTTTTATTTTAAACAGTCAGAAGATGTAAAAACCACGATCATCGTCCCATTTTTCGTCTTTTTCCGACAGTCCTTGAACTCATCGCGTGAGGACGAACGCTTCGGTCAAAGAACATCGAAGCCGCAGACAGAAAAATGTGACTATGGCCACCCTAAAAACTGCCTCGGACTCCGCCATTGTTAGACTACGGAGTCTTGATTCGCAAAGATTCAACAGACACTAACGCCCCTCCTTTTTTCGCCTAAACGGAAGCGATCTCAGGTCGTAAAAGACAACGTCCACAAAGCCGAAGAATGTCCCGAGCTCTGTTGAAGATGAGGGTGTGCAGGTGCCTGGAGTAGAAAGCCAGGGTGTAGTCGTGGTCGAAGCCGTAGAAGTTTCCCGTCAGACGAACCGCAAACTTTAGCTTTTGCTCTCTGCTTAAAGGCGTCGTCATACAAGTGGTCTACGAGAAGAGTTCTCACACACACACACACACACACACACACTGCTGATCTCCAACATGCGTGTTACAGCTGATGAATCTTAAACACACCCTTTACAATCCAATTAATGTCGGTGCTCCTGGGTGCGATAACGTTTTAATCAGCGAGAGCGGAGTCTGATTACCTCGCGGTGACCCCGCCGAGAAGACCTCTGCTGTAATTACATCACGAGTCAATTACACGACCTCCCGTCCGCTCATCAGCGCACGGCGAGCTGGAAACCCACAGTGGCTGTTCATGCCGCATGTCCTCCATCACTCACTCACTCACTCATTTAATTAATCTCCAGGCGAAACAAACTCTTTAAAAAACGTCACCGCTCCGGTACCTGACTCTCTGGAGATCTGGACGAAGGCCTCGACGCCGCTCTCGCCGTAGTTCCCCTCGGAGGCGAGCGTGGACACGTAGTTCCAGCCCATCGCCGTGACGATGTCCAGCATGGCCTGCGCCTGGTAGGAGTCCGGAGGAACCACGCGGGAGAAGAAGTCGTAGCGGGTGTTGTCGCTGAGCTCCGGGGCCGTCGAGGCGTAGCTGACCTGAGGGATCTGCGGAGAGACGAGCGGGGAAAGAAAAGGTCAACCGTTAGCTTCAGGAGGCGGGAAAACAGCAGCCATGCTGGACGTGCTTTAAAGACATCTTGAAGTCTGATCCAAGGAACCTTTCAACAGCATCTGAACGCACTAGATGAAATGAAATGTTGATAATACACATCTGATAATATTGTGTAAATAATCCAGCGCTTCTCTTTATATCATTTCCGTTTCTTTCCGTTCCCACTTCGTCTCCCTCCGACCAATCGATGCCTTTCCAACGGCGGACTCAAGTTCTACAGAATACGACGGGATCGCGACTGTTTCTGAGTAACTGGTGTAGCGGTTTAACGAGTGGCCGTGTTAACTGGTGACTTTCAGCCCAATGCGTCCGCGGTTTCACGTATAGTCGTTTACGTAAATTGTTGGTTAAGATAAGTGTTCCTTTAATGTGAAAATACTTGATTGAAATTGGCGAATGATCTATTCCTTTATTCTCATTGTTCAAACAACTACAACGATCATCATGATTCAGTCACGAAAAGAAGATATTGTAGGAAAACAAACAACGTGTGCGTTTCTCACGAAGAAAAATTTTTTTTACAATTATTAAAGTCTCGGCGCGTTATGAGGACACTGATGGCGGCGGCACCGTAAACGTCTCGCCTTACTGCAACACCTTATAAAATTGTTATTTACCGAACTACATTATACTACATGTTGAACATTAAACATGTCTTGTTGAATATGTGACACCACCAAAGAAGTCCTAATATGTGATGAAGTGATAAAAACCCGTTCATCCATCAAACTACAAACTGTAGACAGGAAGTTAGACCTCATCACCAGAGTCTTCAGACTTTAGAATGTTAAAACACTCAGGAGGATCTCGATCTTTAAGTGTCTTTATTTCACCATCAAGCCTTCTTCAGACAGATCTTTACAGTGGAATCTTCCTGCAGCGTATTTGTTGAGATTTGAACCTCACATGCTGACCTTCCTCAGGCTGTTGTTCAGTTCCTTGTCAGGGTCGAGTTAGCGAGCTCTGCCGTTCTGAATTAGGGAGGCGGATCAGGTCGTAGATCCTGCGGCAGACAGGCCCCGGCGGGGCTGGATAATGGTCCTTTAGAGAAAGATTGAAGGGCCGATTGATTTCACTTCAGGCGGAGGCCGAGCGCCGCCCGGACGGCCTCATCAGGATTCACGGAGGAGGGAAGGAAGACGGACGGCCGAGGGGCCCGACAGCAATACAAATGTTGGCGGGCTCGACTCGCTCGGCCGAAGAGGCGGCAAATTAAAAAAAAAAAAAAAGGCCTCTACTGTAAATAGAAACCTGTCTGAGAGGCGACGCTATCAGAGCGCTGCAGGTTTGTCCATCAGAGAGTGAAGTTTACTTAACGACACAAAGAACAACGTCGGTTCTGGAGACCTCAGATGCTTCCCAGTTTGTCCGACGGCAGCGTTTACAGGTTTATTTCGGGGATTAAAGTCCAGACGGACACATGAAAGCGCTTTCTGATCGGACACATCGAGACGCTGCAGGAATGAGCCCTGAAACCCAGGAATGAGTCCGCTTTTGTTTTTGCTTTTTACGGTTCCCTAGTTGATAGCTTTTTTTTTTCTGAATGGGTTTTTGGTCAGATGCCTGAAATAAGGTCCGCGGTTACCAACAAGCTGAAGAGATTTTAACATTACTTTCTTCAGTTAATACCGCTATGGTGGATTCTTTTTTAAATGGCGATTGGTAACAAGTGTCTGAATGAGACGACTAAACTTCATAGAACGCCAGACACGAACCAAATAAATTAAAATATCCAAAAATGTCAACTACACAGAGAAAAACAGCTTTGCTTCAAAAACTTAAAGACATTTTGAGATAATTTATTTTTGTCATGTAATTCATTGGAGGAGGAGATTGGAAATAATGCGAATGTAGAGTAAAAAACAAACACTTATCGATATCCATAGATTTCTGAGACAGATGGACCAAAGTATGGATGCACAATGTCTAAAATGAACCAAATCAATGAAATGAAATACTAAGGATTCGCTCTTTTTTTTCCCATCTATTTATGACAAATAAAGCAGACGTACAGCATATCAGGGTGTGTATTGTATTTCGTTTTGGACCGAACTACCTTCTGAAAACCTCTCCTGACCGTGTCAACAGCAAGCACAAAGTCAAACACCTGATGAGGAGACAGACTGAGCGACAGCAGCGACGGATTACATCAGAAATCATTGAGATTCATGGAGGTGAACTCTCTCTCTCTCTCTCTCTCACACTCACACACACACACACACACACACACACACACACACACACACACACACACACCGTATACAGTAAAGGCTAAAAGAACTGCAGCTGCATGAGAATATAATGGGGATCTCCATTAGCATTAATGATGCATCGGGGGCTGAATGAACAGCAGCACCGGTTAGTCAGCTGCTGCTCCATTAAAACACATCAGCGCCTCTAATATATATACGTGTTTAATGTAACCCGCCTGTGATTTAAAAAGCAGCATTATGACCGAAGCTTTGTGGGAAAGAAGACTGACGTCACCAAACGATGGAATCATACAAATGAATAAGATCTGTGAGGGCTTCAGTCATACATGTGTTCCTCGTGTTGTTGAACAAATTGAAATCTGACGTCCCGCTACGACTGGAGGAGTGCCATTTTAATTAGCTGCCTAATTAGACAGCCGGGAAAATAAGCTTGTCGCACGTTCACGTCTCCATCCTCACAACAGCGGCTGAAAAACAACCGATGTGAGGCGACAAAGAGGGTCTTTTACTTTGGAGGGGAACAAAGAAACAACAACAACAACAAACAATTAAACAACTAAATATTCTCAAAGTTTATGGAGATGGATTTTTTTTTTTTGGGGGGGGGGGGGGGACCTGCAGATATAACAAATTTATTAACCTCTTTAGGAAAAAAGGAACAGGGAGAAGTCTGTTTTCATTTTATCATCACTCAACAACACCAAAAACACAAAGCAGATCTGTGTTGAGAATATGACCTCACATATGGAGAGTTTTCTAAAAATATGCGCACACTTATAGAAGAGGCGTAAGTGGCCAGACACCTATTTCATTGCACAAAATCTGAGCGAAAAGGAACCAAAGATTTACACCTAAACATCCACGTCTGTCCAAAAAGTCCCCATTTCATATGAAATTATTAGGATTGTGAACTCTTGAGTTTTGGCCAAATATGTGTTTTTTTATGAGAGGTCCCAATGACTTTTGACCGATGTAAAAAAATGTAATTAGTTCATCCAAGAGACTGTGTATGAAGAAGTGGCCGCCACCATCTTGGCCATCGGAAGTGACCATATTTGGACTATGGAGAAGTGACGTAGAGACGCCTTATACGTCTCTGTCAATCACCGTGTAGCCCCGCCCCTAAATCATCCGACTTGATCATTTCAGACTGGAAACTAGAGATTGAGACCATAAACTCATGTTTACAATGTTTACTGAGGGAATAAATCAAGAGAGAAGTAGAGTCATTTTAGACTAGACGTCTATACAACCTGAGGAGTCGCCCCCTGATGGACACTAGAGAGAATGCAGCTTTTAAGGCCCTTCAGCAGCGGCTTCACTTTTCAGAACTTGGAGGTTGCGGTCTGGTACTTAATTGAAACAAAATGCACATTTGAGCTTTACTATAGACAAATGAGATGTAAAGATGGAGACATTTTGCAGTGTGGAAGTTTCTGAAGAGTAAAAGCTCTTCAGAAACGAGATGGACGGCGAGATGGACGGCGTCCTGATGACAGCGCTCAACATCGGACCTTTGCTTCGGCCCGCTGAGCCCCGGTGAGGCCCGGGGATTTGGGATCCACGGTCTCACACTGAGAACAGTCATCTGTGTGTTTTACATCAGAGGACACGAACCCCGTGTTTTCTGCCGTCTCAGGGTGTTTTCTTGCGACAGTGATTGATGCTCGTCATTCCCCCCCCCCCCCCCGACAGCCTGGAGCTTTCGAGCGACGACAGAAGAAATCCATCTGAGGTGACAGCACACGTCCCGTCAGCGCTCGCTCTGCGCTCTGATTGTCTTATTTAAAGTAAAGCTCAGTTTACTGTCATCTGTCTCTTTCCTGGACAATGAACAGCTTCGCCCTCCAGGTAAAATCCTATCAGACTCCTGCTGTCGCTGCTCCGGTTCCCTCTCTCGGGATGAAGCCAGAATGACTCGCTGCCACGCTGAGAGAGGAAATAACTCAACAACCGGACAACTCAGGCTTTAAACACACGTTTAAATACCTCAAAGTAAAGAAGAGGGACAACATTTATGATTTCTGGGTCGTCTAATATATTTTACAGCATCCATCATGTAAAACTACATCACTCTACGAGACATCGCTTGTATTAATCAAGCATAAAATTATTATTATTAATTAATTTATACGTTGTCGTCTAACTTTCGGTTCTGTAAAGTGAAGTCAATGTGTTAAAGCTGCATTCTCTCTAGTGTCCACCAGGGGGCGACTCCTCTGGTTGTATAGAAGTCTAGCCTAAAATGACTCTACTTCTCTCTTGATTTATTCCCTCAGTAAACATTGTAAACATGAGTTTATGGTCTCAATCTCTAGTTTACAGTCTTCTTCAATACAGCATGATGTTCATTTAGTACATTATGCTCCATTTAGAGTCAAACACACCATAAAGCAGGGGATGATTTAGGGGCGGGGCTACACGCTGATTGACAGGTCTCTACCAGAGACGTATACGGCGTCTCTACGTCACTCCTCCTCAGTCCAGATATGGTCACTTCCTGTTCACTGGCTGCCAAAAAACAAGATGGCGACGGCCAAAATGGCCAAACTTTAAAACTATAGTCCACAAACCAATGGGTGACAACTACTACGTCCACTTATTGTGTACAGTTTTTGGAAACAATGCGTATTAGCTTACAATTATAAACTCAACAGTAAAACCATTACAGCACCTGAAGAATATAAAACCATTTTGATAAATAATGACACAAATAAACAGCCATAAAATTGTATAGCGAGGCCGAAAAAACTGTCTGCTGCTCCAACATCAATACAAAGCTTTTACATGAACGACGCTTTCCACATCCAACACTGAACAGCTGAGCTCAAACAGTATTTAATTTGGACAAAAGGAAAGTCGAAAGCGCTTTAAAAAAAAAAAAAGGAAATCAGATCCTTGGAGGCGAACAGGAAGTGAAAAACACGGCCCTGAAATCCACCCCAGGTCACGACCTCGGGTCCTTTTGAAGCTCAGCGCCTGATTAGAAAGAATCCAAAATAAGAACCGATCCTTGGCCGAGAGACCGCGGACTACACGTTGGTCCTCGGCCAATCGGAGCCTGTCGTCTTCCACGTGATGTCATCGGGGGAGGAGGAGCTACAGGAGCAGATCTCCAGCAAACAAGAATAACAAGCAAAGGCGCCGCGCGTTCGACGCTCGCCGTCGACCGTGACTTTTCACCGTTCCTCCGTTTTCACACCATCTTCCCTCTTTTGCTTTAATGTATTTCATTTGTTAGCAACTAAAGCACGTTGAACATGCTTTTGTCCTGAACTTTTTGTTACGTCAAACCTTCCACCTCTGACCTCTGACCCCCCCTGTGGCGCAATAATCCAGGAAGCCGGAACGTTTTCCCCCTCAAAATGCATTAGTAGTACGAACACAACGGTTCCTCGAAGAGCAGCTCGGAGCATCAGCTGAGCCGAATATTAATCGGAATCGTAGCGACGGAGAGACATTCGACATGCTGCCTGCATCATTTAGAGACGCGTTTCCCTCAAATGCATCCTGACAGATGTGGGATCTTTACCAGAATGCAAAACAGAGTCGACCAAAAGTTTGGACAAACAACACGATGTTGAACAGCATGATGAGGATTCTCTCACGTTTGCCTCCACTGCTGCTCTCCACCTGATTGAAATGCAGGTTTTCATCTTTTTTTGTGTTTTTTGCTTAATTCCCAGAGTCTGAAATAAATATCAGAGCCAATGCGCCAATGCGTCCTAATTTTAGCATCATTATTCATCGGAGAGACATAAAAACCAGCAGACAGCCAGAAATCGATTTGACTGAACCCCTGCTGCCGCTTTCAGCTCGGCCAGACCGGTCTGAGGCCGAGGACACCGTCTCGTGTGTCCGTCCTGCTGCTGCTGCTGGCTCTGCGTCACAGCCAGCTGGTCCTGATGTGGCCGGCTGGCTTTTTGGCCTCGTGAATAAATAAATAGATAAATAAAGAAAAAACGTCAGCTGCCAAGAACCTCGTTTGGTGTCGACAGCGCAGAGCGGAGCTGGAATCCGCCGCAAACAAACACACGACGCCTCGCCTCAGCTGGCCCGGCTGCCCGCTGAGTCGGCAAACAAACGCACCAAGGCGTCAAAGATTTAAAGGAATAGTTCACCCGAGAATAACAATAGGAAATGTATAAGCACGTTCTCGCGTCAACTACTCAGCGCTCCTGAGCTTCAAACGTTTGCCGCTCTAGCGTCACTTTTGGACGCCTCAATATGCACACGTTACGTCGTGTCTTTTCAAAATAAACCTCCATCTTCACAGGAAGTTGGGTTAATGCAGCAAAACCACTTTGTACGGTTTTGGGAAAAGAGAGTGATTGACGCCTAACGTGACTAACGACACCAACGTGACCGAACGTCAATAAAACACATATGCAATAGTATAAAGACACAATTAAGAATAAAACAAATAAAGAAAAAGTTAATATGACAAAACAAACTGCAGTATTTGCCCGCATTGGGAGTGAAAATGGGTTGTATTTAGCACTCACCTCTCTTGGCTCTCTATGGTCCCATAGTATTGTTTTTGGGTGAACCGTCCCTTTAACGTGTAGATTCTATCCCCACTGGGCTGAAGACGCAGAGCGATCGGCTCATCGCCGCCCGGAGGGGATTATGCAAAGCGCTCGGCTCTTAGGACGGCCCTTCAGTTCAGGAACATTGTCTCCACTCGTGTTCACCAGCTCACTGGAGTGTGGAGAGGAGCTGCTGCATTATGGATGCACAGCCGGATACCGAGGTACGCATGTGGGTGTTTCTCCTTTATTGTTTGAGGAGGATGTGTACTGTGTGTGTTTGACGTGTGAACGTCTGCTTTAGGTTGTCATTTTACAAAGGAGACGTTCTGAAGATGTTCAAAAATACAGGTGTCTTTAATCTGCAACCTGGTCTCACTCCCAAAGTGTTGCATACAGATGCTTGGCGTCTTCGTACCGACACACACGACACCGGGAACATCACACGCTCATAGCGACGAATGTAACACAAGAATAAACGAAGAGAGAAATCAAAAGTTTAGTTGCTTTCACTGAGTCACAGTGTGTTACGTCTGTAGCTTGAATTAGGTAGGGTAGAGGATGAGATCACGTAATCCGTGATAGACCGAACACAACGCGAAGAAGACCAGATCAGAAAGAGACCAGAAGACACTCAGAACCGGAACTTAAGTAGAGCAAAGGCTGAGGATAACTAGACCAAAGACTGTATGTAAGAAGTGGACATTGGCTGTTTTTGAAGCCTCGTGTTCGACATTATAGTCGTCGCCATCTTGTTATTTTGCAACCGGAAGAGACACAACATTTGTAAGACAAAAACAAGTACATTGAAGAAGACCTGAAACTAGAGATCGAGACCATGAACTCATGTTTACGATGTTTACTGAGGTAGTAAATATGAATTGTAATAAAACAATGCACGTTTTAGGCTCTTCTGCATTGGCTTCAATGTCAGATTCGGGCCAATCTAAAAGTGCAGGATCCAAGAGGGACCACGAAGACCCATGAAGACCCGCGAACCAAAACCAAACGAGACAGAAACTGCAGGATTCCACGGGACCACATCGCCGTTCTGATTCCACACCTATTTGGCAAGACTTTAGGCGGATGGTAGGATTGAACATTTGGGGCGAAAATGGCTCATTTTGTTTCTTGCATTCCTGCTGTTGAAGTCTTCTCTCCTGTCATGTTTTAATACCTAAATAAAAAACATTATGATACTAATAAACGATACTCTTTGTGTCAAAGTCTTTAGAAAGTCTTCAGTCTGAATTATCTGATTAGAGGATTAAACAGTAGATTAATTTAATGCGTGAAGGAGAGATGGTTTTTCTCTCACGGCGGGTTGAGTCGACGGGGAATAACCGGCCCTGGCAGCCTCTCTGTCAGCAGCCGACAGCCGAGAGAAGCTCCAGCAGCCTTTTCTGCATTGTAAGTACATTCTTTTTTACATATTATTTATATGGGCTGTCCCACTTTAACACATCCAGGCCTCAAACACTGACTGACCCACTTGCTGCTTTTGAAGCCTGTGTAGCCCTAAACACAAAGTATAGCTGAGCCGGGTTGCTCGTTAGTTCTGCAGGTGTTTGACCCCGAAAAAAAACAAAGTATTGGACGACTTGAAATGTCGACTTGATGAAATGTCATAGGATCACCAAATTCATTACGATTCATCCTCAGGGGAACATGAACGCTTACCATAAATACAGGTAATCTATCTATAAGCTGTGGGGACATTTCACTCAAACAGTCAACCTCATGGTGGCGCTAGAGGATAAGTCAGAAGATCACCAAAGTCAGAGGGATTCATCCTCTGGGGAACACAAATGCGCCAAATTCACAGCAATAGTATAGAATAAAATAAATATATAATAAGACAGACTACTGAAGCTTGTTGTTATATTCAATAATGTACATTTTTAAAAAGCAAGTTGGTTGTTTGTGTGATTCTGAGCGCCCAAACAAAGTCACAAAACAGCTACTTAAATACATGTGGATCATCAGTTCACTGTTAATTATTAAATACATGTGGATCATCAAACAGCAGCAAAAGCAATTCAACTGCTACAAATTAGCTTTTTTAAATACATTTTGTATTGCTCTGGAGAGGCTGAATCTTATCATATATTTTATTTTTAAAAAAGAAGCAAAACAAGCAATTTATTTGGACTTTCCCACACCCTTGACTACAATATCCTCCATTCAATATCTCAACATATTGTTTCATAATTACCTTATGGATGCTGAATGTGGGAAACTGGCACAGACTCATAAACGTGCCTATTTAATAAAACATAAATATATCTGCGAGTTGTATTCATCTTTTGCATTGCAGACAGAAGAGCGATGACAGAGCAATAAAGCAGCTGTCTCACAGTTTAAAGAGCAAAACTAAAGCTGTGAATTTGATGCTCAATGTTAATTTTTGACTCATGAAGGCATGGGTTGATACCGGGGACCCCAAAGTGTCAGGGGCCCCCTGGCCTTCATCTACAGAATGTCACTCAAAGAGACACGTACCAACCAGGAAGAGTTTAAAATGTCCACAAATAGACATAAAACCACTACAAAGAGATGTAAAACAGCTGCAAAGAGACATCAAAGAGAGACACAACGCCACTACAGAGGCTCAAAGAAACTACAAAGAGACCAAAACACTGACTAAGAGATGCAAAACAGTTTGAAAGAGACTCACAACGACTATGAAAAAGGGACAAAACTACCACAATGAGACACCAATCAACTACAAAGAGGCTTCATGTAACTACAAAGATATGCAAAACAGCTGCAACGACACATCAAAGACACTCACAACAACTATGAAAAGGGGCAAAAGCAACGACAAGAAGACACAAGTTAACTACAAAGATATGCAAAACAACTACAAAGAGATGCAAAACAACTACAAAGATGCAAAACAGCTGCAAAGAAACTACAAGGACACTCAGAACGACTATGTAAATGAGGCAAAACAACCATAAAAAGACAATTCATCTACGAAGAGACTGAAAACAAACACAAAAAGACGCAAAACAATGATAAAAAGATGCAAAATAACTACAAAGAAACAAACAAACTACAAAGAGATGCAAAATAACTACAAAGAGACACAAGAAAAACTGCAAAGAGACACAAAGAAACTCCCAACGACTCTGGGAATGGGGCAAAACTACCACAAAGAGACCGAAAACAACTACAAAGAGACTCACAACTATAATTGAAAGTGGCAAAACAACCACAAAGAGACACAAGCAAGAGCTAAACAACCATAAAGTCTGTGTGTCTTGCTCCTATGTTGGAGAGGTGATGAGGCCCTACTTATACTACATACTTGTATTTTACTTGAGTACATCTCTTTGAGTACAGATTTGTCGATTGACGGAAAATTAATTGGAAACAAAAAAATGTGTATGCATTAGTCGTAATGTCGAGGTTTGGACAAATCAAACGTCACTTTGAGTACTTTCCCAGTGTGGTATTAGTACTGTTATTGAAGCAAAGGATCTGAATATGTCCTCCACCACTAGCTGTATCACCTCGTCAGAGAGACGGGTCTTAAATGGAGCTGCAGGTTTCTGATTTTCTGGCTTCTTTTGTCAGACCAACCTTCAGCAGGTCTAATTTGAAAACGTGCTGCGGCTCAAAAACATTAGCATATGAAAAAGACCCGGCTGTCAGCGGTGAGGTGAAAAACACCATGAAAACACAGTTTAACGGTTTCATCACACAGATCCTGCACTGATCCCAAATGAGATGCGGGGTTTTTTTTGGGGAGGGTTTTCTCCGTCAGTTCACCAGCCGGGAATGTTTACGACATTCATCTTCATGGCTGCCGCTCATTAGCTCCAGCGTTAGCTTCACCCCGACAATTTTAATTTACGGCCGAGCGAAGCAGCTGCTCGCCTCATTCTGTCTTCTTCCTCTTTACATCCCTCCATCCCGCTGATGGAAACCTTACTCTGTCGGGTCGGATCATTTCTCTGCTGTAATGATTATCTGGAGCTCATTTAACAACTTTTCCTCCTCGAGGGGAATGTGAGCAAAAAAAAAAAAAAAAAATAGACGTGCTCCTATTTAACCGAGCGTTACAGCAGTTTTACATGTTTAACCTCATTAACTATAAAGTTATAGCCTCATCAAATACTTGATCTCAACTACACAGAAGAATAAAAAAGTGTTTCTTCTTTTTGTCCTTTAAAAGGAGTTTTCAAAGTCTGACAATATTATTAATACTGGGGTTTTGTCAATCCTTTTTTTCCTTTGTATTACTTCTATTTGACGGATGCTCAAGGCCTACAATTTGGAACTACGGTTCCCACAATGCCTTGGGAGACATACAGGAAAACAGTAGGAAAAGAGCAAAGATAATGTAGTACAGTAAAAAGTACAATATCTACCTGTGAGATGTGGGGGAGAAGTAGAAAGTTGCATAAAATGGAAAAAAAAAACTCAATTTAAGAAAGAGTACCTCAGAATGGTACTGAAGTACAGTACTTGAAATGTACTGAGTTACATTTATTGGACTTGATCACGAAGCAAAAATTAAACCTAACCCTAAAAAAATAATAATAATTTAAATGCCTAAAAATCTGTGTTAAATAGTAACCTTAGATAATCAGTATTGGTCATATTATAATTTGGACACTTAAATGTGACAATTTAGATACATAAAAGAAATAAATTGCGGTCGTCATCACCATCATCATCCTCCCTTCTTCCTCCTCATTAACGGCTGAGTGGAGTTTAGTCTTTCCGTTTATCGCTAGCGTTGAGGTACAACTCTGTCTGCAGAGCAAACGCACTCGGCTCAATGCAGCTAATTACTGACCATTCTTTAGACGACAAAAGGCTCCAGCAGCACAGATTTAATTGTTGGGTTTTTTAGGGGGGGGGGGGGGGGGGGGCTGTGCAGCGTGAGCAGGGTTCTCATTATGCGCGTGGGCGAGCGCTGGATTTCTGCAGGTTGTATAGATTTTCCAACAGACGGGGGAAGAAGAGGGAAGAAAATTAGCACCTTTTAGAGAGGAACCAGGAAATGTGAAGAGTGTTTTACATGTTAAAGGAAAAAGCTGTTTGTGACACCGATCTACACCACAAAGTGTCGGAGGCTACGTTTACCGTCTGTATGAGACGTTCCATAAACATTCAACACATAAAGAAACACTTCATCCTTCAGTTTATCACAAACATTCAACACATAAAGGAACACTTCATCCTTCAGTTTATCACAAACATTCAACACATAAAGGAACACTTCATCCTTCAGTTTATCACAAACATTCAACACATAAAGGAACACTTCATCCTTCAGTTTATCACAAACATTCAACATCAACACATAAAGAAACACTTCATCCTTCAGTTTATCACCAACATTCAACGTCAACACATAAATGAACACTTCATCCTTCAGTTTATCACAAACACTCAACATCAACACATAAATGAACACTTCATCCTTCAGTTTATCACAAACACTCAACATCAACACATAAAGGAACACTTCATCCTTCAGTTTATCACAAACATTCAACGTCAACACATAAATGAACACTTCATCCTTCAGTTTATCACCAACATTCAACGTCAACACATAAATGAACACTTCATCCTTCAGTTTATCACCAACATTCAACGTCAACACATAAATGAACACTTCATCCTTCAGTTTATCACAAACACTCAACATCAACACATAAAGGAACACTTCATCCTTCAGTTTATCACAAACATTCAACGTCAACACATAAATGAACACTTCATCCTTCAGTTTATCACAAACATTCAACATCAACACATAAAGGAACACTTCATCCTTCAGTTTATCACAAACATTCAACATCAACACATAAAGGAACACTTCATCCTTCAGTTTATCACAAACATTCAACGTCAACACATAAATGAACACTTCATCCTTCAGTTTATCACAAACATTCAACATCAACACATAAAGGAACACTTCATCCTTCAGTTTATCACAAACATTCAACATCAACACATAAAGGAACACTTCATCCTGCAGTTTATCACAAACATTCAACGTCAACACATCTGGAGATACGTGATTTTACCTGGACAGGAAGTGGATGAAAAACTGTCATCTGAGAAGAAACTCAAGCGGTCTGAGAAATGTAAAAAGTACAACATTTACCTCTGAGATGTAGTACAGTAAAAAGTACAATATTTACGTAGTCGACTGAGGAGTGGAGAAGTAGAAAGTAGAATAAAATGGAAATACTCAAGTAATATACTTAAAGACACATTTTAAGGTACTTGAATGACTGTTGACTTTTTTGTTTTCATCTCCATCTTTCCTGAACCTCAACCAATAAGTCTCTAAACAGAACCACAAAAACGTGTTCATTATGATAAAACAGTCATGCAAACATTAAGTTAATGCATTATATATATTATACATAAATGTAATATTCTAGGAGACAGAGTTTTGTGTTTCGTCTGTTTATCGGTTGTTGTTTGTTGCCTCTCTAAAAACAAAGAGCGTGGTAAAAACCACCTGAAACAAATTAAAATTAAATCAAAACCTCTCCAACTCCCTGAGTGAAACGACCTCCAGTTTAAAAAGAACTCAATCACTCGTGTGTTCGGCCACGTAATGCACACATTGTCTGTTCCTTCCTGTTCCGTGAGCGGACTCTTTTCTGCAGCGTCTGCCTACAGCTCATATGTCACAGGAATGAAGACGTTAATGTCTCCGATGAATAAACCTGATATGAGTCAGTCTGCGGGATTTGCTGAAGGTATAAAAGTGTTGCGTTTTGTTGTTTTTTTTATCCCAGAGAACAAACTGAAATGCCACTGAAATGCCACCGCTCTGCTCTCTCTATATTTGGATCTTAATTTAGCACGTCGAGGGAAAAGCGGCGGCGGCTCGACCCTCGTCTCCGTCTCTTAATGATGTGTTTTAAATGAGCGCAGGGTCAGAGGTCGGTTGAGAGGAAAAGGCCACGTAGAGCTGCTTGATCTCCTGCAGACTGTTATTGTGACTCATAGGAGGAAGTGACATCGTGTGCAGGTAAAGTGCCCTTTAGCGACACACGGATGTGACCGATCGGTGCGTCAGGTAGACGGATTAAAAAGGTCCTTTCTCTCTTTTAAAATGTGCCAAAAAAACAATCAGACCAACCTAACAATTTATATTTTCTTGATTATCTCCAGTTACGCCACGGTCACAGAAAATCCTGCTCTCCGACCGGCTGCTGAAAAGCACATGTGCAGCAGTACTGGTGCACCAGGCCCTGTTTAACTAACCGGTGAAACTAAACTAACCGCAGGTCAAAACTCGGTCAAATCTGAGGACAAAGACACGACACATATATGTTTAGATTCAGTGCAACTTTAACTTCCACAATATATAATAATATTCAGTGTTCATTGCAAATATACTTCCACAAATCTGCTCTGGAATCGTAGGAAAAAAAAAGATGCTTCTTATACAGGTTTCTGTACATCCATGGGTACTTTGTTTAAACTTAGGTTACCCATGGTAACATTATGCTTCCTGTTGACATCAAGGCATTATGGGAGCCTCAGTTTCAAAGCGTATAGAGCCGTCACAGATGCCCGCAGTCAGGCGTTTATGCGTGAATTATACTCCAAAAACACCAAAAAGAGCCGTCAAAACTAAATGTTGTGAAGAAGCAAGAGCAACGACCGGCATAAATCATTGCTCCACAATGCAGAGGAGGGATTGTAATCATCTGCAGACTCACGTCTCGTATTCATGGACGACTTTATTGCCTTTGTACAAGCCCTGTAAAGAAACGAGGTAAGTATTAAACGCATTATACGGTTGAACATCCTGGAAACGACTTGATCTGGCTGTAAAATATTGAAGCAATAGCACCAAGCAACCTTCAGAGGCGTACGACCGAGCGCTGCAGCCACTTGCGGAGCTTTTACGCACGACTGGCAAGTTTTGTCATTTGCGCCGGCTTCACTACGGTGAGTTTAACTACCGTTAAGTAAGTAAGACGCAAGGAGATAAATATCAGGATGCAACGTGTTAAGCTTCTAGAGGTGAGCTTCTAGCCGTTTCCAGTCTTTATGCTAAGCTAGGCTAACCACGGTCCTGACTGCAGCTCCGTACTCAACGCAGACGTGATATAGATTCCCGCCTGAACATCTCAAATATTACCCCGAATCCCGCAGTGCTAACAAAAGTGAAAAATAACAGGTGTGTCCGCGCCGCGGGTCGTTGCGGCTCATGCTACGCTCCTTTCCACCGAGTCTCATGAACACATGTAGTTTTCACGTAATCCTGCAGACAAACGGACAACAAACCAAAAACAGGAAGTAATTAGAGCATTTGTCAAAACGTGGGAATCGTCCTCGTTAAATGAAAATCGTGATTCAGAAAAAAAATAGCATCGACTGCATGTGAACTGCTGGTGAGTTCAGTGTCTCTGTGTGTGTGTGTGTGTGTGTGTGTGTGTGTGTGTGTGTGACAGCGACAGTGTGATGACAGGCAGCAGGTTTACAGCTGATCTGCAGTCAGGCGGGAGGATAGCCCCAGGAACGGTGGATGGGGTGGGGTGTGTGTGTGTGTGGGGGGGGGGGTTAGTAGACCAATCAGCAGCAGGGAGCTGTCAGGACCAATGAGCGTCAGCGCCGAGGGAGCGCTGCAGAGGATGACGGGACAGAGAGCAGATCTGACCCGGGATCAGCAGCGAGTCCTCGTCACCGAGACGCGTCTGAAATCTAAATCTCGGCTTCAGAGTCGGCTCGAGTCTTTAAATGTCAAATCAAAATTAGAAAAGCAAAGAATAATTATTTTAATATCAGACACTCAGCCTGAAGACAAACTTCAATATTTCTCTCATTGTGTTCGTAAGATTATGTTCCAATAGAAGAGCATCACTCTGTTTAAGTTTGAATATATAAATGATTAACAATCTCAAGTTGGGACCAACAGAGGGTGAAGAAATCTTCAACTGCAAAGATTGAGGGTAAAATATAACGTTTTGTTGGTCCAAAATAACAGAAATGTTGTTCTCTATTACCATCAAGTCCACAATAACGTCTGCAAAGTCCATAATAAACGTCTTAGCTAATCCTGAATAGTCTGCAGGAGCCATAAAAAGTCCAAAATAACTCTTGAGAAGATCTTAATGACAATGAAAATGTAACCTTTGAAACGTCAACGAAGGTCTGGGGTCAAGAAATCCAGAATAGTCCTGAAATTAGTTCGTTGAAATTGAAAGTAAATGTAAGATTGAGGAGTAAAAAGTCAGGGATAAGCCTGGAAATACCAATTTGACAAATAAATGTCCAGAGTAATCCTAAATAAATATGGACTGTCAGAAATAGGCTTATGAATTAAGAGAAAATCCTGAATAAAAACCATAAAAAGTCTCAGATCAAAATGAAGAATACTGAAGAGTAGGCGTTGAAAGTCTGGCGGGACCTTTAAATCTAAAAGGAATAAATCCACCACGTTGACATTATCTACGGTTTAAAGGGCTGAGTACAAGATTTTTTTGCAGACTCAGTAAAAACATCCAAAACTCGTAATCTCAAACCCCCCCCCCCCCCCCCCCCACCCCCCACACTCCAGCGGTCCACTTTACAAGCTGAACGCGAGGTGACAGCTGAACGACGGCTCGGTGTCGCCGGGACGGCTGTCAGCGAGCATCACGTCCCGCGAGCCAAGCGGGGGAGCACCCCCCCCCCCCAACACACATCCCACCCACTCCCATTCCCTCCACAGCTTAACCCCAAAATGTCACGACGGCGCTCGGCTGCCGCGGAGAGACGTGAAGAGACGATCTGAGGGAGCCGGTTGACGATGATCTGGAGGAACAACGTCAGCGACGACATGCTGCGACACCGACGTACCCGGGGGGGGGGGGGGCAACACGTTTTTTCCGTTTTGTCCCTGCGTCCTGCGGCCTGAAGCTGGAAAACATCAGGACTCGTGTGTGACTGGTGCTGTGTTCAAGACTGAATGGAATCCAGATTTTTTAAATCTGCAAAACTACAACTTCTGTTCAAATGGGACTCGTGGGAAAGACTAAAAACAAGTACTTGCAGACTTGTCGACTGATGTGGAAGCAGAAATAAGATTCAGAGGTGTTTTCTCATCAAGTCACAAAAAGTAACAACTCAGAAAACAGTTGATCTGACAGAGTCACTGCAGGTGAATGAACACGTCTGGATGGATTAGGTTTGTTCATGGATTCAGTTCATTCTGAAGACAACAGTTCGTGTTTGTGTGTCACAATGTTTCTTTGTTAAAGTCACAGATCATCACAGTGCGTTTGTGTTTGTCCTCGGAGGTGAAGGAAGCCGTCGGATAACCAATTTATGCTTCATCTCGTCAAGAGTCCTACAGGATTCGTCCCGTGGTTCCGGTGCAACGGACAAATAATTCAATAGCAAGATTGGATTATGGATCAAAAACACCCTGAATCCTCTGTACCGAATCCTAAAAACTCAGCAACGGGCCGTGAAATGTGAGCGATAAACCTTAAAAAGCTCAAAATAAACCACACAAAGGCAGAAAGAAGCTGAAAAGTCAAAAAGGCAACCTGGATTTTCAGGAATAAACCTAAACGGTCTCAAAAGTGTTTCGAGAAAACCTGTGAAAAGGATTTGAAACAACCCTGAAAATATGGAGAAAATCCCCAAATCCTCCAGAATAAAAGTCTCAGTGTGTGAAATAATTCTCTATTTCCAGGAAAACCATGAAATGTCCAGAATAAACTAAATAACATCCACAGAAATCAGAAATGTCCCTTTAATTGACAGAAGGAGAGCATGAATATAAACCGTGGACTAGTTGTGCTTTGATGTTTCATTAATAGGAAACAAACTGAAGACAATAGAATCACAAGCAGGAGTTTGACGAGTGAGATTAAACCGACACTGAAGGACTCGTCCAGGTAGAAGAAGAACCGTTTAGACTTTGTCTCCGTTGTGGAACTCACTTTAATCGGTTTAATCTGTTGCCGTCATTGGTTAGGTGCTTCAGTTTTCTAAAGTCACAAACGACGACAGGAAGGAGTCCGATTCTTCTTCCTAAAACAAAACAGAAAGGACCCGAACCTCAAACCAGCCAACGGGTTCGTACGATATCTGAAGAAAAGTTACGCCTCATTTTGCGACCCTTTTTTCCGGCGACACGTGTCAATTTCCCGCTCGTTATGGATTCAGTCATTTCAAAATGAACTCAGTTAGGTTTAGACAACAAAGCGACTTTAGGAAAAGATTGTCTTTTGGGTTAGAATAACTCGTGGAAGTGGCGTAATCACAAGTTCGGCGTTTTGGTTGTCGCCATCTTGGATTTAAGGAACCAGTTATCGGAAGTGATCGTATTTGGACTGAGGAAGAGTGGCGTTCTTGTTTTGTGTCCTCTCTCCTCACCTTATTTCCTTTACTCAACTTGTTTCCTTTCACATCTTCTCAAAGTGTGTCCTTTCCTCTCTCTCTCCTCGTCTCATTTATTTTCCTTTCTTCTGCTTGTTTCCTTTCCTCTCCTTGTCGTCTGAATCTTTTAGCCAGATGAACAGATAATAAAAAAATCGGCAGCCGTGCACGCCGATTCAAAAGCTGCTGACACTCTCACTCAGAGGCGTGACGGCGAGCGGCAGAGAGGAAGCGACGAGTGTGGGAGTGCAGAGGAAACACAAAATGAAGCATGAAGGGCGTCCAGAGACAGAAGAAGAAGAAGCAGAAGAAGAAGCAGAAGAAGAAGACTCCTCCGACCGACTCATTGAGGCAGAAAACGATTCACATCTGCAGCCCAATAAATGTCAGGTTACCCGTCTGCGCTCGTCAGCGTCGCTTCACGCGGTGACTCATCAGCGACGCCCCTCACAACATGTCAGAGAGGAGGAGAGCCGGGGCCCTAAGGCTGACCTGGAAAAACCAGGGAGCAGAGAGGATGGCAAACACTCCACCACGTGTATATATAGAAGCCGCTGAGCAAGGCACCTCACTGCAGGAGAATCACATGTTTCCAACTGTAGAAATGTTTTCATCCTCAGATTGATGCTTTCTCATCAATATTTCTTCATTCCTTGTCTGAGTTTATCAGAAACATCTGCTGCAGGTTGTTCAGGTCAAACACTGAGTCATATTCAAATAATCAGTGTGACTCAAAGTGTTCCTGTTGTTGTTGTTGTTTTCTTTGAGTAAATCTGAATATTTCACTCCGGACCAACCAACACGTCAACATCCCTAGAGACATGCTGCTAGCGTGGCTAAATATAAATAAATAAACAATCACAGTTGTTTTTTTTGGGGGGGGGGGCACATAAAGTTAAATTTCCTGCATTTATAAAAGTACATATTTACAAACCTTATAACAGATTGTTCTGTAATTAAGTCTAATCCTTACAAAACATATTTTAATAATTCATCAACTCCCCAGTTGCTTGGTTTCAAAACTTTGTCTTTTATGCAAAATATTTCCCAAAGCACAGGTTTTTCATTTAGGAGTGATTTGCACTAAGGCTATCAAAGCACATGTGCACTGTTGCCACGGTAACACTTCACTCTCATCATCATCATCATCATCATCCTCCTCATCATCTCTGACAACATTACTCTCAGTGTTAGCGAGCAACAAAAGAGAACACTAGAGGGAAAAAGAAAGTCCAAACCGGAGAGAAAATCACAACGTTGTTCTCCTTGAAAAAAATGAAAAGTGCACATTAATCTAAAGTGAATTCTCTCTCTCTCTCTCTCTCTCTCTCTCTCATTCTCTCTCTCTCTCTCCATTCCCGCCATCCATCAGACGCCAACGGTCCCCCATCGCTCGTCCAACCTTCGTTCTTACATCTCTTCATCCCTCTACCCCTATCCCTACCTCCCCCTTCATCCCACTACCTCAACCCTTTCATCCCTCTACCCCTATCCCTACCCTTCATCCCACTACCTCGACCCTTTCATCCCTCTACCCCTATCCCTACCCTTCATCCCTCTACCCCTATCCCTACCCTTCATCCCTCTACCCCATCCCTACCTCCCCCTTCATCCCACTACCTTGACCCTTTCATCCCTCTACCCCTACATCTACCCCAACGCTACATCTACCCCAACGCTGAAGAGCATTAAAGAGCGAGGAGAAGCTCTGCTCCACTCTCAAATACACGTGGCTTTAAAGACGCTTTACTCTCGTTATGTAAGTAGATGCCTTTGGGGCGCTGCTGTCCATCAATCCACCAATCAGGAGCTGAGTCAGTTATCGCAGCAAGGCGAGACCTCTGTTTGAAACCAAAACAAGCTGCGACTGCTGCGGTCGAGATCAGACGATGAAACTTTATTTGAGGTGTGTTTACAGCCGAGGAGAGAGAGAGAGAGAGAGAGAGAGAGAGAGAGAGAGAGAGAGAGAGAGAGAGAGAGAAGATGTGATACCTCCTCATCTGCACTCAGCCAGGGAGGGACTCTCCCTCTTTGAATCTCCACACCTGGAGCAACAGTGATTTTTAACATAATATATTTATAACTGAAAAACAATTTCCAGCCTAATTTGTTTGTTCAAAACTGCAGGTACTGCTGTCCTTTTCAAGATAAATAAATAACACAACCATAAGAAAAGAGTCATGAATGATGTTTACAGTTGTTTTAGGTACGAGCACTTGTTGTGTTTGGACCAGGCTTCATATATGAAGCATCTGGCAGCCAATCAGAGTGGAGTATTTTTCCATTAATAAAATCCTGCAGTCCCGTGATCAAATTTCTGCTGTGTCAGTGGTTTTGGAAACAGACTCTACATGCTGAGTTCAGGAACGACAGGAAACCGTATAACAAGTGAAAAAGATTTGTTTTGGGGTGTCTTTTATTTTGTCCATTTCCCTCCGTCTGTTGGTAACAAAACCAGCGGACGTCTTCCTCCCTGCTCAGCTGATGATGATCTCCAGCGGTCACGCTGACTCCACAGCGGTGTGAAATTTCAGAATATTATGCGAGCTCCACTCTGAGCTTTTTCTTATGGGTCAGATATCTTCACCTTGTGGCACGACAATGACCTTTTTTTATCCGCAACACAGAAATAAATCAAACGGACAGCATAGGCCCGGGAGCCGAAACCTCTCACTGTGAGACTGTAAAGGTCTGAATATATTACGGCTACAAGATCCGTCCACCATGAGTCCAAAAGTCAAAGATACCGAGTTATAAATCAGACCATCAAACCAAAGTTATGGATCTACTTTCAGTTGATGAACTGGTCAATTTGCCCACTGTGATTTCAGTTCTAATTAGTTCGGTTAAAGTCTGTTTGGACAAGTCCAGCTCAAAACCAAGTTTAAGACAAGTCTGTTGTTTGGTATAAGTCAAACTCATGTCTCATGTCACTGGGGACAAGTTTGCGTCACGTTTTACATCATCTAGTCCAAGTCAAGCCTGAAGTCACTTCAAAAACAGGTGAAAGTCCAGTTTCAGGTCATTGGAGACAAGCGAGTCTCAAGTCATTTTGAGAGTCTGAGTCGAGTCTCAACTCACTGACAAGAAGTCTTGAGTCATGTTTCTAAAGTATTTCATTCTATTGTTTTATTTTTTATGTTTTTAGACTCTGTGCTTACATCATGTTCTTATAGCAACCTGGTTAAATTGTGTTAATGAGATTTTCTTTTTTAAGTATTTGTACAATACAATAATATACAGTACAATAAAATATTACTGGAGTGTACTCTCCAGATTACTACAGTTTTGTAGGTAACACACACACATCTGTCTGGTTATGGTCTGACAGTTTTTAAAAAAAGAGAGTAGGTTATTGAAAACTGGATGAATTACAAATTGAGGCCATCAAAATGAGCATAAAGCACAAAAAGCTTTATTAACACTGACAAAAAAAACCCAATGAGGACGATGGCTTCAGACAGCTTAACGAGGTTGTTATTATCAGGCGCACTAATGAATTGCCGCTACAATGAGCAAATTCCCCTTGATTAAAAACCATTATCCACCCCGTCCTCCATCTTCTCAGAGCGATCAGGTAATCGAGACAGATCAGCCGGCGGACGCCTCCAGCTTACAATCACAGAATGAAGGCGGAGCGGTTTCACCCACACATTCATTTAGGATGTGATATGAGGTTGCCGATTGGATGCGATGCTGCCGCTCAGACCGAGATGTTCAGGTCACACTGTCGGTTAATGAGACATGCAGGTCAGACTGGCTCTCTGTGGGACCCGCAGTGACATCACCTGCCACTGGTTGACAGGTAGGATCAGACGCAAGAGTTTTTTGCAAGTCTTGCCTCTCTTCAGCTCCCTTACAGCACCGACGTTAGATCAGAAATGGAGTCCGTTCACGTCAACAAAACGATCGGAAATCACCAGAACGTGGTCCAACAAAAAGTCCAAGTAAGAAATTTGAGGTGCGTCCATGGTTTGGATGTTCCACATGTTATTGTAAGTCTGTCACGCAGTGTGGGACTTGCACTGGTCTGGTTCATGACTTGGTTTCAACCCCTCAAAATCTTGGTCTTGTCTCGGTTGCAGCACACTCTGGTCTTTGTCATGACTTTGGTCTCTGTTTACTTGGTCTTGACTACAACACAGACCTTCAGTATTTGCATAACGAGTCCAAGTCAAGTAAAATGTATTTAAAGCTAGTGTCATGTCAACGGAGTCAAGCGTCCATCATTTTGAGGCGGGTCAAGTCTTGAGTAACATAGACCCGGCTCAAGCAATCAGAGAAGTGTCCAAATCAAGTCTTGGGTCATTCGAGACAGTTTTCGAGTCACTGGAGTCTCAACTCGGCGTCTGAGGCTACAAGGCTTTTTGGAAAGCGATTTCAGAGAGTTGAAAACCCGCCTCAACGTTCACACATCTTCGGACTGCGCGGAGATCAGCTGCCTGGAAACTAGGTGGAACATTTCTGGAGAGCTTTCTCTCAGACTCACACCACAGGACTCGCATATGGGAGCATTTCTCAACCTGGAAAACGTTTTTTTACCATCATCAGGCATGAAATATAATGTCAGTTTGAGGGGGGACGGGGGGTGGGTTCTGATCCTCATCAACCCCATTCTGTCAAATCAGAGGGAATCAGAGAAAGAAACACAGGGAAACAAAGAGAATCAGTGACTGGGATGATGCAGAGCCGCAGGAGGTAACAAATGCTTCACGTCATCTTTTTGGGAATCCAGGAATCGCTGAGCCGTCGTCTGCATCTGATCGGGTTTCAGTGGCGTGGACCTGCTCACACAGCTATGGACTACTATAGATCTACTCTCCACTGCCAGTTTATTATTAGGTACGCCTGGCTAAAAACACGCAACCAGTACATACATGTTGTTTGTTGTTGCTTTGGGTAGCGGAATGTAACTAAGTATTCAATTCAAGTACAAATTCAAGGTACCTGAAAACAGGCTGTTTGTTCTTTTTAGAGATACGAGGTTCTCACAGGACAGAGACGCTGCAAACGCATGATGATCTTATAGAATATGATGTAGATTAAACTAACCAACAGGAGGAGGAGTTAAAATACCACATACACATTAATGCAGCAGGAATATTAATCCAGAAACATATCACATTACACTGACGGGGAACATTTTACTGCACTATCAATATTTGAAGTACATTTTGTTGATACTACTTTAATACTTTTACTTCAGTGAGGTTTGACTCTTACTTGTAGTGGAGTAATTTGTCATAGTATTTCCACCACCGGAAACACCTCCGATTCTGGCCGACAGCGATACTTGTCTTCTTCTACGCTTTGAGGCAGCGCGAGAGTTCTCATCCTCCCTCTGACAGTTTATGTGGAACGATGTGGGAAGAAGGTTCCCTCTGTTTTCATTCCTCCCTCTGTTATTCTCTCACCTCTCTCTCTCTCTCTCTTTCTTTTTTTAATTCTTTTTTTGGGGCCGAGCCTGCAGCGAGCTCACAAACAGAGACTCTGTGGTCTCTCTCTCTCTCTCTCTCTCTCTCTCTCTCTCTCTCTCTCTCTCTCTCTCTCTCTCTCTCTCTCTCTCTCTCTCTCTCTCTCTCTCCCACGCAGAGATGGAAATATACAAACGCAGTGGCGCCAGCGACCGTCGCAGCGGAGCGTCCTCCTCCTGGAGACCGAGGCCGGCCTGCGTGATGCTGTGTGAAATGGATGTGCAAATATTATGCAAAATACACGGAGAGTGTCTCACAGCTTCGGATGGAGGATCTCACCTCTGACACCTGCAGAGAACGAGTTTCATCAACTGCAAAAAAAAAAAAAAAAAAAAAAAAACCTCCTCTGAATCAACACAGGACAGAAAACTGAGGATTCATCTATTCTTATAGCCGGGACTTTGTATATATGTTGAATATTGTTTATTGAGTAAAATCTCACAAAAAAAAAGACCTGCATCATTGTATGGGATTACAGTAACTACATGCAAGTACATTTATTCAAGTGGTGGGCGGCGCCATTATTATTTATTTTAAGGGTTTTACATCATTCAGTGGTGTTACTAATGTATTTTGACTCAGAGCATATTCACATTTTGGTGGAAGTACGTATGATTTAGCGTCAAAATACAATTTTCCCAACTCTTCTGAAAATGTTTTGACCCGATGTAGGTTTCTGCACGATGACATTGCTAGATATATGTATTTATATGCATATATTCTTATATATAGTCAGTGTATTGCCTGCAGTAGATGGCGTTTGTGATGCTCACAGTTTAGAGAAGCTAAGCTAACGTACTGCTGTGGCTAACTAACCGACGGAGGCATCAGTAGACCCGCAACTCCCGTGTTCTGCTCGGCAATGTTACTACTTTTGTCAATGGAGTCATGTGTCTTTAAAGAGAGTGAAATAATACAGGGTGACCGTGGATAAGTGGAGAGCAGGGCTGCCTTTCAATCAGAGGGTCGGCGGTTCGATCCCCGGCTCCTGCTCTACATTGCTCATGTCAAGCAAGACACTTAACCCCAAAATGTCTCCCGTAGCTGCGTCTACGGTGTGTAGATATTGAATTGTAAGACAAAAGCGTCTGCTAAATGACTGTAATGTAACAACAGAGAGTGCGGTAAAGCAGTTCTAATATTCTAAACATGGTGCACAGTTAAACTGATATAGATTTTTTTTTTTTTTTTTTTTAAGAGGCTACAATATGTTTTTCCACAACGCTTTCCGACGGGGAACTGAAGCTGTTATATCGCTCTCTTCAAAGCCACAAGACTCCATTAATGGAAATAGTCATTTTTACCTCGCAGAAACACGGGAGTGGGCGTTTCTGTTTTTCCGGAAAAAAGAACGCAGATGGAACCGCCTTTTAAGTTCAATTTTGAAATACTCGTACTTTACTCTAGACTTCTATTCTACTACCTCTCAGAGGTAAATATTGTACTTTATACTCCAGTACTTTTGCTTTTCAGGTTAAGATTCCTATGATTCCGTGTTATTGATTTAACTCCCTGAATGTATGCAAAGTGTTTAGCTTTAGCTTCACCTAAAAGGAATATTGCCATAAAGCACAAGTTAACAACCCTAAAACTCTTGATCTTGCTGACCTCCGGCGGGTAAACGTCTCGCCTCGCTGCAGTGATGTACAGGTGTACTCCAGGACCCTGTGACGTCACTGATGGGTGTGGCTACAGGTGCAACGACGCCCACTGACCACACACACACACACACACACACACACACACACACACACACACACACACTAAATGTTAGCGACTACAACCCAGACTCCAGTGATCCGTCAGGCTGCAGCCTGAAAGGTTGTGGCGGCGCTGGTGAGCGGCAGCAGGGTGAGGAAACCTGTGCATCAGCAAAATCCGGCTCAATCTCCCCCTCCTCCCCCTTCCTCCCCCTTCCTCCCCGAGGCATCTCCAGCTAATTTTAGCTAAGTGATGTTGTTGGGCCTGTTCTGTTCTCATTAAGCCGACCGGGCTCCAACACACACACACACACACACACACACACACACACACACACACACACACACACACACACACACACACACACATACATGAATCACACAGCTCATCGCTAATTTAACGCAGTGGAATTTGTTTTCTGCCGCGGCAACAGCTGCGATCTTTATAACATACGTCTGAAAACGTTATCCGCGCTGCATACAGCTCCGAGGGAGGATGACGCCGATGAAGAGCTGGAGAACATGTTTCCTCCACGACGGAGAAACATTTATTAAAGTTTAATGTCTGCCAGTCAGGTCTCCCTGACTCTTCTTAAACAATATGGAGGAAGAACAAGTTATCAAATATCTTCCTTCACTGACTGGTTGCACTGTGTTTAAAAAGCAGAGGATCCTCTGATTTTTCTTACTGTAATTGTAACCTCGGTGACAAGTCTGTTAACCAAAACTCCACCCGGCACCAAATTATATTCAGTCTCATTGGGTTTTGGCGGGAAAACTAGTTCATGGAGGACCCAGCAATAAAAGACGTTTTTTTTCCTATAACAGCAACATCTGTTTAGAGAGCGCTAAGAGGGGAAAAAAAGCTCAGAATTTCCCCAGAGACAGAATTCTTAAATAGTAATAATAATAAAAATCCACTGAAAATGAAAATAAATAATATTAACACTGTCGTTTTCGCTGGTTAAAATGACAACAAAAAAAAGTCGTCGGCCGTGGGTCTCATCATCTGTCAGTACCATTTGTGACTTAAAGGCCGGTTTGTGCCTCTCCTCAAAGATGTCCCTTCTGGGGCTCCGTACATTTCAGGTGAGTGATGACTTTAGTTTCACTTTGGAGTTTGTTTGTTTTTAAATCACATAATAACTGATATTTTTTTTCCCTCACAGCTTGCAGAATGCGATTGATCAGCTGTATCGATACGAAAGGTAAAAAAGATCAATCAGAGTTACCCAGACTGCACCTGGCTCAGCCACAGGCAACTTTGGTTGAACGGACCTTTAATAATGAGGCAGGTGAGGTCGGACTGTTTATGGAATTTTGTTTTAAAAGAAAATCCCAAGGGACATGTTTGACTCTTATTAAATCTGCTTCTTCTACCTCAGTAACAAAATCCTGAATCTAGAATCAATTTTAACTCCTGGACACAAGATTTAAGAAGAACTTGATGTTCTCAGGTAGACGTGACCTGGAAGCGTAAAGTCTCCACATCAAAATTCTGCAAGTTTCATACCGGACAAACGATCGGCTTCCAAAAACAAAATCCAGTTTGAGAACACAGAAACTCTCCCTCGTCACCAGATGAATGTGAAAACAAACTCCGCACGTTCATCATTCTGTGCACCGAAGCTCGTTTTTCTGAGCTACAAGTTAACCGGCAAAAAAAAAAAAAGGTCACGGCGCCTTTTTCTACGGATGACAGCAGACGGGCGGTTTGTTCACGTCGCCTCAAAAGAAATAACACGCTGTCTGGGTTAGAACTCGTTTCTTCTCCACTTGCTGCAGCAGAAGTAACAAGAGGTTGTCACGTGGA
Organism: Cebidichthys violaceus; assembly: GCF_023349555.1. Classification (NCBI taxonomy): domain Eukaryota; kingdom Metazoa; phylum Chordata; class Actinopteri; order Perciformes; family Stichaeidae; genus Cebidichthys; species Cebidichthys violaceus. Next base: position 2,383,665 of record NW_027176483.1, read on the forward strand.
GACAGTAGAAAGTGTTTTTTAAAAAAAAGCACAGTCCCAGAGTGAGGATTCTCTCCCTCTACCTTTGCATCTTAAAGAGACAGTTCACCCTCTGACCTGCAGAGCTGTTTATCAATCTAGATTGTTTTGGTTTGAGTTGCCGAGTGTCGGAGATAGACTGTGGAGACGTCTGCCTTTTTTAGGGTGAACTGTCCCTTTGAAAGACAAACTTCCTGTGTGACAATTTGATCTTGAGACGGACTAGACGGTCCTGATTGGGTGCAACGTCATTTGCAAGAGACGCGACACATTCTGGACTCATTGGATCCAACAAGCATAGAAAAAGAGAGATTTGTTTGCTGCATTCAACCGTCACCCGGCGGCGTTCTCTTACCTTGAACAGTCGCAGGATGTTGGCCACCATGATCGACACGGAGCTGGCCGACGCCCCGATGACGCCCACCACTTTGTCCGGCTTGGCGAAGATGGGCGGGTCTCCGTTGGCGCAGCGGACGTCGGAGCCGTCCCTCTCGATGAGCGCCTGCACGAAGGTGAGCGACTGCTCCAGGGCGTAGGTGTCGCGCGAACACGTGTCCAGGATGCGCGCGCCGAGCGTCACGTTGGGCAGCAGCTCCGGGTCCTTGTTGATGAGGTCGATGGCGAACAGCATGGCCTCCAGCCGGTGGATGCCCTTCTCTTTCTTCAGCTCGCCGCAAGGGACGCCCCTCTCGCCGCGAGCGTGCACGGGGAACAAGCCGCCAAGGATGACGTCGCCATCCAACCGGATGGAGTGGCCGAACTCCGGCAGGGTCTGCTGGGAGTCCGCCGGCACGCCGGGCTTCTGGGCGGCAGCAGCGGCGGTGCCGAGCAGCCAGCAGCTTTTCAGCATCAGCAGGGAGAGGACACAGTGGCCCGCGACGCGCGGGGGCTTCGGGCCCCTCGCCATTTTCCTGCAAGTCGAGCTGCGTGGGAGAGGGTGCGGTGGTGTGATCGCACAATCAGCAGGTAGGTGGCGGCGGTTGCCGGGGCGGTGTGGAAGAACGGGACAAGCCAGACCATGGGGGTCCCCCCCCCGTCACCCCAGGGCAGGGTCAACCACGGCGGGCGGTCCCACCTACGAACGCTGACCGAGGGGTTCTCCTGCAGTACAGGTTCCTGTGTCGGACATGGCGGTCTGCAGACGAGGAGACGGAGCTTGGCGGTCTGAGCGGCTCCAGTTTCACATTCTTCCTAAAACCTGTTGGGAGATTCAGACCGCAGAGGAAACAATCAATATGTGATCAATAAACCGGAGGATATAAGCATTTCAGGGTCTCCAGCATTCTGGTTTACACGCTTCCATTTAAACATCGCATGTATGGATCGATTTAATGTTGACTGTGAGGTCATTTTCTTCTACCCAAACTTTGATTAATTTCCGTTGAAACATTTCTCACAAAGTCACACGTTTCATCTTCTAATTTAACTTGAACACAAACAAAAGTCGAATCAAAAGTTTGTGGTGGAACCACCGTCTTTTTCTCTTTTTACCTGGTTGTTTCTGACTTAATGTTCGAGCTCTCAATCAAGACACATGATCAGCTAAAATGGCCTCTTATACTCCATAAGCAGGAAGTGGAACAGACCAACTGTCTCTGATCGGGGGGGGGGGGGGGGGGGGGTTGTTCCACTACCTGGAATAAATCGGATGGTTTAGCACCTCTTGTATCGATCATGGAGACAGGTGTTAAAAACGTTGTGCTCTTTTTCTCTGTATTGAGTATCATTTTTTTGCAACTGAATGTGGTGTAAACGAATGTGTTACATATTTACACCACATTTGGTGCAGATATTCATGGTTCCCAGATGATAAATTCTATTAACTTTGGTGATCCTTTGACCTTTTTTCCCTTGACCAAGTTTCCCCTTGTCTTATGAAATATCTCAACATCTACTTGATGGACTGGCACCATCTTTGGTGGAGACATTCATGTTCTCCAGAGGATGATTTCTATTCAATTTGGTGATCTCTTGAATTTCCCTCTAGCGCCACCAGCAGGTGAACATTTCCCCTTTTCTTGTGAAATATCTCAACATCTACTTGATGGACTGGCACCACATTTGGTAGATACATTCATGTTCCCCAGAGGATGAATCATATTAACCTTAGTGATCCTAGGACCTTTCTTCTAGCGCCACCAGCAGGTCAAAATGTTCCCTTGTCATGTGAAATATCTCAACATCTACTTGAAGGATTGGCACCACATTTGGTGGAGACATTCATGTTCTCCAGAGGATAAATTCTATTAAATTTGGTGATCCTTTGAATTTCCCTCTAGCGCCACCAGCAGGTGAACATTCCCCCCTTTCTTGTGAAATATCTGAACATCTACTTGAAGGATTGGCACCACATTTGGTGGAGATATTCATGTTCCCCAGAGGGGTGAATTATATTAAATCCGGGGAATTACAACTTACTTGTCCATCGCATGATGCCAACAGAAAAAAAGAATGTCCCCCATAGCCTTACATCGTGAAAGAGACGTCTGTAAATGTTTAGGTTAATCAACTTCCCAGTACGCGCACTTAAATAGTCGTTATTTAAAACATTATGTCCTAAAAGTTGTAAAATGCACTAATAGCCGAATCTAGAGTCATAATGAACTCCCATTTGTGTGAATGAGCCCGAGACAGAGCGTCTGGGAGGCGGGGTTAAAGGAAACGATAGAGCGCTGACTCTATGGACCCATCGATGTGGAAGATTCGTACAAGACAAGCTTTTTTTTTGGCTTCATGCACCACTGAGTGACATTCACAGGAATGCTGTTTCCTCCAGAGGCCAATCAGCGGTCCCCTGCAGGAAGTAATCCCATCAGACTTAACCTCTTGACAACTTTAATAAATCTCACCCACTTATGCACTTAGACATGCACCATATTAGAGTTTAAAGGTGTATTCAATTAAAGTATTGAAATTAAAAGCAGCATATAGCAGAAATGAGGGCACACCGATCAACTGGTTAGTGGTGCTGCGTAGATGAAAACTACATTTCTAGTGTTTGTGCACGTAGAAGGGATTTGGATCTGTCGCATTGTAAAAATAGAGCACTGAAGAAAAAAATTTGTAAACAAAAAGAAAATGCGCTTTTGGTCATTACGGCGCCACCACGTGGCAGATGGGAGTCCTGTTTCTTGGGAAGCTCTGGCACATCATTTCCAGTTATTTGACCAAGTTTCATATTTTATTATTATTATAACAAGATTACAAGGTGATGGAACAAACCTTGGTGCTGTTTATTTTTTTAATTTTATTTTTGAAGTTGTTGTCCCTGACTCCTGTAACTCTCTGGAGCCAGAAGAAACATCAACAATCATCAGTCTGGTGTCCACATACTTTTGGCCATGCAGTCTATTTAAACAGAAGGTTGCACTGTGGGTTTCTTTCTTATCTCATCACACACACACACACACACACACACACACACACCCACACACACACACACACACACACACACACACACACACACACACACACACACACACACACACACACACACACAGGCAAGCACAGCTGTATAATATACACCTCGTGCGCACACTCCACGTTTACACACGCGCTGAATAAAATAAAATGCGTAGCCTACACTACGATCTCCAAGCACAGCTGCGTGCGCACACGGGCACGAACACATCCCACCCTCGTTGAGTGCGCGCGAACACAAGCGCTCCGTTCAGTTTCTTAAACACACGCGCGCGCGCGCGCACGAGCGTAACAGCGCGAGCTCAAGTTGCATTCCAGCAGAATCAACTGAATTAGTCTGATCTGAAAGCAGCCGAAACACACGAGACACGTACCGCAGTCTGAGTGCCTCGTGATTGATTTACATCGATGATCGATTAACTAATTGATTGATTGATTTTACTGGTTGATTGACACAATAATAGTCTGGACCATGTCACAGTGAGAGCTTCTATCGCCGACATAGTCCCTCCCATCCCAATAAACCAAGAAAAACGCAGATGCATATACTGTTTTAATAATCTGCAGTCAGCTCTTTAATTGATCATTGATTGTTTGATTGATCCCGTGAATTGTGAATGCTGCGTGATGTGTTCAGGTACCTTTTTGTTGTTGTTGTGTTCCTCTCCGCAGAAGAAGCAGGTGTTTCCTCCCTCGGTGTCACAGGTCAGATAGATGTGTTCTGTCTCCAGCTGTTTGTCACATCACACAAACATTTCCCTCTGAATTCCTCCGCCGGGAACTCGATCCGGCTCCGCGTCAGCACCCATCAACCAAAGAAATAGATTTAAAACAAAATTACAAATGTATTTAAAAATCCACTTTTCTGTCCCCGTAGCTGGAGATCACAGCTGGTCCCGATCCGGAATGAGAAGCGGTAAATTCCTCTGAACTGCAGGATTTTTTCTGACGCTCCGGATTCACCTGCAGGTGTCGGTTCGACTCCGCCCGCCGCCCAGCCGGAGGGGGGGGGGGGGGTGACGCTCCGGATCCCGGGTTCCTCTCCTCGCACAGACCGCACTGGTTCGCACTCAGATCAGTGCGTCAGACCGGTCGCTGCACAGCAGAGACATCTTCACACCGGGGCCGGGATGCTACAGAGGACCGAAGTCGCGGACGCGCTTCTTTTCTTTTTCTCCGCTTCTCGCAGCTTCGCGGTGCGGTGCGGTGCGGCGCGGCGCGGCTGTCCTGCGTCACAGGAAACACGGGAGGCTCTCGCGCTCATCACACCACCAGAGTCCAGGCTGATGGGGAGTCTGAGGGTCGCATCCAAGTTCCCCTCTCGGGCACAGAGCCGGTCTCGGGGTCTTAGGGTGGGATGATCCAGGTCCTGATGGAGAGGAAAGTGCGTCCTATAGGAGAAAAGCGCGCGCGTCTGTGTTTTCGTGTGTGTGTGTGTGTGTGTGTGTGTGTGTGTGTGTGTGTGTGTGTGTGTGTGTGTGTGTGTGTGTGAAGTTAATGAGCTTGATCACGCAGTCTGTCAGAGAGAGAGAGAGAGGCTGCATGCTGAGAGGTGAAGCAGCGCAGAATGATGGAGGCAGGTCGCCCCCCAGCGGACGAACTGCGCAACTACATGAAAACCGCCGCTTCAGCAAAGACCTCCGTCTACTGACGTTCATTGATGGAATTTAAAGAGTCACTAACAGAACACTGAAGATTAACTGAAGTGGTCTTAAGCATGTCTTAAAATAATACTCATAAAACTCACAACACTCAAATTAAAATAACACTCATATGCCAAATGTATTGAATTATCATTATTATTATTGTTAAATTTATTATTTATTATTATTGATTATCATATTAATACAGAAAAAAACCTAAGGATCATTATTTGTTCATATTATATGTACGACACAAACTCTATTTATTATTTTCTATATATTCTATTTTAAATTCTATTTTGTTTTGCATAGTGTGCCTCTTATGGTTGTATATATATATATATATATATATATATATATATATATATATATATATATATATATATATTGTATATTTATATTTATCAATACAGGCTCATCTTCATCTTATTGTTAAACGTTTTTGAACCTTAAAACAACGGTTTTGTCGTATTTTGATCACAATTAACATGCCATGGTGTGAGATGTTTTGTCCGCTGGTGAAACGTGACACACTAGATTTCTCCACCAGTTGTTTTTTTATCCGGACACTAAATCCTGGACCGACTGATCGCACAGAGCTGGTTTGTTTAGCCCTGTGTAGCTCGACGTGATGCACTTTGGTTGCCAAACTGTAAAAGTGGTCAACAAACAAACAAACACATGGTGGAGGTCTATAAATAAACAGCACAGTAATATAAATATAAGTCCTGTTTGCACACAAAAAGGAGGGAAGAGCAAATCATGCCAACATGCGTGTTGACTCAGCAGAGATCACATTAAATGTTGATCTGCAGGAGGAGGAATATTTGAAACCAATACAGAATGCCTGAGAGACCGACAGCACTACATCACATTATAATTCCTATATGTTGAATTGTCTCCATGGCGCCTGAACAGAAATACATTTACGCCATGAATTGATGCATAAAAACAATCCACCAGAATGCTGGAAATGAAGCGTCTGACGCTCCTCTGGGGCAGAAGAGAGAAAAAACATCATTTTTAATGGAGAAATAATCTCCAGTTCTGATGTAACTGATGCTAATGCAGCAGCTACGCTAAGAACCATAGACTGTATAAGAGGTGGGCGGAGCTGTGGACTGCCATGTTGTATTTTTTTTGCAACCAATGAACGTAAGTGACCATATATGGACTGAGGAGGCGTGGCCTGTCAATCAGCATGTAGCCCCGCCCCTAAATCATCCCCTGCTTTATGGTGTGTTTGACTCTAAATGGAGCATAATGTACTAAATGAACATCATGCTGTATTGAAGAAGACTGTAAACTAGAGATTGAGACCATAAACTCATGTTTACAATGTTTACTGAGGGAATAAATCAAGAGAGAAGTAGAGTCATTTTAGACTAGACTTCTATACAACCAGAGGAGCCGCCCCCTGGTGGTCACTAGAGAGAATGCAGCTTTAACACATGAAGCTTTGACTTCACTCTGCAGAACCGGAGGTTGTCGTCGTGTCACACACACACCTAAGCCACGCCCCAAAACCGCTTCACTTCGTGTCCACCAGCTTCAGAAAATATACAAAACAAACGATTACATTTTGAAGATTTAAGTTTATGCGAGTTCAACGCTGTCAAGCGCAACAATTTTCACACTTTCTCTGATGCACATAACAAATAACAGCCATCGTGTTTTGATTATTACGTGGTGTAATATTTCAAGCGGAGGACCAGACACTATTTGATCCACTGTTAAAATAATTCCTAATTTCCTCAATGTACAGGCGGTGGTGGTACAGCACCACAGCCCAGACTTGGTGTTACAGGTGCGACGATGCGGCCGCTGCAGGGTTTGAGCCGCCGTACAGATTCTCCCTCAGGAAGACCAGCGTCTTCCTCCAGGCGTCTTCCTGAGCGCGAGAATGTGCCACCGTCTCTCCGCCCCACAGAACCATCACTGCAAAGACAACAGGTAACCGACACAGTTAATGCTCGGTGAACGGTAAATGTGTGTTTTTATGGTCAATTACTGTGTGGGAGACAAGATGCTTTCCACTGAAAAGCCTATAGTCTAGCACAATAGTTTATTTGCAAGACATTTCCTGAATGAGGTTTTGTATTAAAATTGTGTTTTACTTGCTGGATTCAAAATTGTGTTCATTTATTTGTTATTTAGAGTTGTTTGGAGAGTCATTTAGGCCCATGAAGGATGCTCACTCTCTCGTCTGATCTCTCAGCAGTGAGAGCTTGAAGCACCATCTAGAGGGTTGTTTATGGAATTGCTTGCTATGGAGTTGCATAAAGAGAGAGAGGCATGACCGCGTACTACAACCGAATGGACTGATGTATCTGTTGTGTCTTGTATGATACGTTTACTGGTGAAAAACTAGTCCAAACGAGACCATGAACGATGCACTGGTGAGAAGTATTTTTCACATATTGCCCGTTCAGACAGAAAAAGACATAATCCAGATTCTTAATATAAAATAACAGAGGACTTTGTGTTCTTGTCTGAACCCCAACTGTCTCTAGCTTAGCATTATCTGTCCTCTTTTGTGTACTTTATGTGCAGGTGGCCTGTTGAGAACCAGGCATCACCTAAGATTTCAAACCATAACTACAAATAACACTTTAAGGAGCAGCAGGATCCCCGTGAAGGTGTACCTACCTGTTTTAGATGTGGTGCTGACTTTTTTTTTGCTGGCTCGGGCGAACGGCGTGAACGGAGGTTCGATGAGGTGACCGGTGTTCGGGTACGACAGGACGGTCAGCAGGTGTCCGTTCCCCGCCCGCTGCATCACCTCCTTCATCTGGACCACAGGAAGCAAAAAAACTAAATCATCTCATAATTCTCAGATGATTTCATGACGTCTTCCTCTTTTAAAACACTTGTTTTAATAACAAGCACACATGTTATTAAAACAGGATGCTGTCATGTCAGTAAACTCACGTCCATTGCAGACTCGTAGGCGGGCCAGTTCTGATCGTCCTCACCCACAACCAGCAGCAGAGGACACTGGAGACGTCCCACCTGCTCAGACACAAACAGCAGCAGCGTTTCAGCTTTTACAGATAAACCTCCAGTTTGGACTTTTACACATTATTTATACTCACTGTTTTGCGTCTATGCATTGACTTTGTACATAATCTACCTGCGCGTAAAAATTTGCGTTCACCATGTTGAGAGCGGCGTGGAGGCAATAGATATGTTCAGAATTTCGTATTGACCAACGTTCATGGTTTAGTTCTCGCTGGGAAATATTGTACGGTTAAATACAGGCAAAACTCCCACAATAAAATAAATAATATTTCAGACTGAAAACACAGATAAAGACAATGAAAACATGAACTGTTAGAGGAGTATGCAGAAAAGGTTCTGTCTGGTGGTACTCACGTCCACTTTGAGTGAGGGGTCGGTGGGGATGGGCAGCAGCAGATCTCGCCAGATCTGATGGTGTTCCTCGTTGAATCGAATCTTATCACCATTTCTGATAGGACAAAAAAAATTAAAAAAAGATAAATGCTTCATAGAAAGCTCACTTTGTCCTGAGGGCGGCGCTAGAGGAAAGATCACGGAATCTAAGGTTCATTCTCTGGGGAGCAGGAGAGTCATCAGCACATTTAACGACAATCTGCAGTAGTTGAGTTGTTGAACCAAAAACTTCTGAAAGTAACTGAAGTCAGATCAACTTACTCGTCAATTAAAGCCATTATTTGTTCAACAGATCCGTCGATCGGCTGCACATGACTCCCACTAATACACACTGCACACCTGAGCTGGGAGACCACACACACACACACACACACACACACACACACACAGGTTTACACATGATCAGCTGAGACTGAAGCCTGATATCTGAACTCAGATATCATGTTATTGGACAAGAGCGAGCAGGACGATAAAATTAGATGAGGCTGTCAGAGGGAGCTGCCCAAAGTTTAAATATTTTAAACTTTTCTCCGTCCATCGCAAAAAGGAGAAAGTTGTTTAAGTTTGCCACACAACGTTAAGAGAAACCTCCATTTTATACATAGAAACAACTTTGCTTTTTAAGAAACCCTAGGTCATAGTCTTAACTTCGCTGGACGAATAGACTATGACCTTACTACTATACTATACTATAGAGTAAGAGAATGGATAACTTCTATGCCCTGTTCGCTCCCTGTTAATGTCAACATTTTGCCGGTCATAAGGAAGAAGAATTCCCTTGATTACCTTTATTAGTCTGCGACACAGAGGTTTATTGCCGTGTAGGTTGAAGATCCTGATCCCGAGTTTTAACCAAGGAACTCGAAGGACCAAATCAACCACGACGAAGTCATCTCACAGTAAGAGGCTTCGTGTCTGGGCATAGTTAGGTCATCGTGTGTTTATTACCTTGCTTTGTTTTGTTTAGGTTTACTGTATTGTTATAACAGATTATTGTGTATGCTCATGGACCGCAGAGTTCCGTTAGCGCTGTGAAGAAACTATTTTTGTATTTCATACACCAGTCACCGCGACTGACGTTGGTAGAGGATCTGCATTGTTTTGAGTCACCCCCCATTTTCTTTTTCTTTCTGATCAACCTTATTAGAATTTAATAAACTTTATAATTTTATTTAAAAAACTAATAAACTGTTATACTTTAAAAAGAGCAACTTTCTGTGATTACTTTGTGCATGTGTATTGTGATAATAGCTGGATACGTGGTTCTCAGCTGCCCCATTATTAATAATTGTTATTGACATTAATAATTCTACTGTATTGATAACCAAACACGCTCCTATCATTCTGTCGGACTGTTTGTCTGTTTGTTTTTGTGCTGTCCAGAACGTGTTGTCCATATGTCATCTATCTGATTCCATGTGAACGCAGCATCGGGCAAGATGGAGACGGTCGTAGCCGCCCACTTTGAGCTTCACAGCCGATCTTAAAAAACCTGTGTGTGACGCCACAGAGACTACATCCGTATTGTATGCAGTCTATGGCTTCAGCTAGGGGAGAGACATTAAACTGCGTCAAGATGCTGACAGTAACTCTGTTATATCCGTCATACCTTAACAACTTGGGAGTAAACCGCCATTCTGAGGGTGATACAGGTGCCGAAGGAAAGGCCCAACATGCCGATCCTGCTGCTGAGGATCTGAGGATGCTGCTCCAGGACTCTGTAGGCCGTCTGCAGCGGGGGAAACATGTCAGAAAAAGGTGTCACACATTGTTGGTAGATTCATTTTAAAAAGTTAATTGTGGAGGTGGACGCCATGGTTCTTTTTCAACGGTCGGCTGAAGACCAAAAGGTTCACCCATGTGCCTTCTTGTCCCGGAAGCTGTCCCCCGTGGAGAGGAATTATGACATTGGGAACCGGGAGTTGTTGGCGGTAAAACTTGGACTGGAGGAATGGAGACACTGGTTGGAGGGAGCGGAGCAGCCGTTTGTGGTCTTGACAGAACACAAAAATCTGGATTACATACGTTCGGCCAAGCGACTGACCTCGTCAAGCTAGGTGGGCCCTGTTTTTTAACCGTTTTGAGTTTTGACTCTCATACAGACCAGGCTCCAAGAATGTCAAACCCGCTGCCTTGTCTCGTCAGTTCCAGCCTGAGAGCTCTCCTTCCCATCCTGAAGGTATCCTCTCTCCTGAGTGCGATATTGGTGCGGTAACCTGGGAGGTGGAAGACAAGGTAAAGCACTCCCATGCTGAACATGTTACAAGATGTTTTCCAACTGCATGATCTGTCCAATAATGTGGTGGTCCGAGTTTTGCAGGTTGCTGGGAGCCCTAGTCAGTCTGTCATCGGGGTTCCATCCTCAATCTAATGGGCAAGCTGAGAGAATGAATCAGGAGATGGAGACAGCTTTACGCTGTCTCTCCTCCCCGCAACCCCTCCTCCTGGTCTAAGCAGCTCTTGTGGGTCGAGTATGCCCACAACACCCTTACCAGTTCAGCAACCGGCCTCTCACCTTTCCAGTGTGCTCGGGGATACCAGCCACCACTCTTCAGTCTTCAGTCCAGGCATTCATCCAGTGGTGCCGACACACATGGAGGCAGGCTCCTCGTTTTGTGGGCCCATTCCCTGCTTCTCGAGTCATCAATCCTGCAGCCATCCATCCTCGTCTGCCATCGTCCATGAGAATTCATCCCACCTTCAATGTCTCCAGGATTAAACCTGTCAAGGAGAGTCCGCTTCAGCCCTCCCCAGACCCCCGCCAACCCCCCAGCTCATCGATGGGGCACCTGCCTACACGGTCCGTCGCCTGCTCAAATCTCGCCGATGGGGTAGGGGAGTGCAGTACCGAGTGGACTGGGAGGGTTATGGTCCTGAAGAGCGCTCATGGGTCCCGGCTCGCAGTATACCGGATCCCTTCCTGATCACAAAATAACACCAGACTCATCCGGACAAACCCAGTGGGATGTCAAGAGCCGTCCCTAGAGGGGGAGGTTCTGTCACAAAGTCAACTTCATCTTAGATTGTTTTCATGAATGAATGTGTTTTAGATTTTAGTTTTACCTCGAAATACTCAATGTCCACTATCTTCCCAGTTTCCCTGGTGATTTTAGGTGTCAGGTAGTCGAGGACCAGGGTGGCGACGCCATGGGAGGCCAGCAGCGCTGCGCGATACTCCATCAACTTCCCTCCACGCCCCCACAGGTCCAAGAGGCCGGGGAACAGACCCGGACCTTCAGACGAGACAAAACACCAAAAACAGTTCACAGTTTAAAAGACGATGATATTGTTTATTTATTTATTGTTTATGTTCTCTCTGATGGAAACATTATTCATATCTTTCCTACCTTCATTTCTCACAATTTAATTTAACAGACTCAACTATCTCAAGCTGAACTTGGTTAACTTTCATGATTAATGTTCATCCCCGTCACACCAGAGCTCCACCCAGAGAACACCTCCCTCCAGACTCTGTTCTGGTCCTACCTGAGGGGAGGAAGAGGGTCGCTGTGAGTCCGCCCTCTGTAATCGGGATCCTGCGGACGCCGGGCGCCATGTACCAGCGCTCCACCACCACACCGGCCAACGGCACCTGGTCCACGAAGCCCTCAGTCAGGTAACCCTGGTACACTGAGACTGTGACCTCCATGGGAGTCTGGACATTTATCTTCCTCATCCTGAGGGATGGTGGTAAAGAGTTGACTCTGATACTGATTCAGTATTGATTGGTTTCATCTGAACATCTCTATCTTTGTTGGCTTACCTGAGCCCAGGTTTGCTGCCTGGAACTGGTCTGAGGCTCCACATTAGACCCATCGGTTCAACCCCAGAATATGTCCCGCCCAGACTGGGATCCTCGGAAACTGAAGTAAAAGGCATGAAGAAATATTTCTCATTTCGATGTTCATTCTTTCCAAATTGTTGCATAGTTCTAAAACAAAATACGTTCAGGTCGAGGTATTGAACCGCATACCGTTCACAGTCCCAGTGGCGTTGGCGGTGTAGTGAGCGAACGCCTCCCAGCTGTGTCCGTCTTCACACTGGTAGAGGGCGTAGACGGTCAGCAGGGAACCAGGGAGGACGTTCTGGACCAGGACGATGAACTTCTCGTCCATGAGCCCTCTGGACGGCTGGACGGACAGCTTCACACAGCACTGCTTCCTGTCCATCCTGAACTGAGACACAAAACAACCAGAGACAGATATGATAAAATAATCAAACTAATCGGACTGGACTGATACCACGAGAGAGAAGAGAGGAAACTGTATTTCCTGATAATGGAAGATGGTGAATTCAGTTAACCGGAAAGTTATGTTAATTAAATTCATCTGTTATTTACCTTTTTGTCCAAATGTCCAGACTTACAGTAGATCTATACATTTTATAGAAAGAGAACCCTTTCCGTCACAAATTCCCCTTCAGATTAGATTGTTTTCACCTGTTTCTAACTCTCCTTGTCATTTCAGGTCCTGCCATTCACACCCTATCATCACTCTGGTCAAATCACAAATAGTCCAGTAGGTCCAGATAGAAACTTTATTGCCGAGTTTGACTTGACAGGGTGTACAGAAATACCTTTGTAATTTGTACTTGGAAGTAGGTATTTGCGTGGTTTCTGAACTCGGAAAAATAAACAAAGGAAAACCATTAAAGCATTGTGAAGAACGGCATGGCACGATATGCTCAGCACGGCCACAAGGTGGAACCATGAGGCCACAATGGTGACCACTACCCACACTCAATCACCCCATTAAATAGGAATAGCAGCAATTTACCATCAAGGCATTTAGTTATATCACCCACAGGTAGGACACCAAGACTACAGACTGGGAATATAACAAACACTAACCTGTGGACATTAGTACCTGACTAAACTCACAGAGGGAAGACCAGCGTCTTCCTCCAGGCGTCTTCCTGAGCGCGAGAATGTGCCACCGTCTCTCCGCCCCACAGAACCATCACTGCAAAGACAACAGGTAACCGACACAGTTAATGCTCGGTGAACGGTAAATGTGTGTTTTTATGGTCAATTACTGTGTGGGAGACAAGATGCTTTCCACTGAAAAGCCTATAGTCTAGCACAATAGTTTATTTGCAAGACATTTCCTGAATGAGGTTTTGTATTAAAATTGTGTTTTACTTGCTGGATTCAAAATTGTGTTCATTTATTTGTTATTTAGAGTTGTTTGGAGAGTCATTTAGGCCCATGAAGGATGCTCACTCTCTCGTCTGATCTCTCAGCAGTGAGAGCTTGAAGCACCATCTAGAGGGTTGTTTATGGAATTGCTTGCTATGGAGTTGCATAAAGAGAGAGAGGCATGACCGCGTACTACAACCGAATGGACTGATGTATCTGTTGTGTCTTGTATGATACGTTTACTGGTGAAAAACTAGTCCAAACGAGACCATGAACGATGCACTGGTGAGAAGTATTTTTCACATATTGCCCGTTCAGACAGAAAAAGACATAATCCAGATTCTTAATATAAAATAACAGAGGACTTTGTGTTCTTGTCTGAACCCCAACTGTCTCTAGCTTAGCATTATCTGTCCTCTTTTGTGTACTTTATGTGCAGGTGGCCTGTTGAGAACCAGGCATCACCTAAGATTTCAAACCATAACTACAAATAACACTTTAAGGAGCAGCAGGATCCCCGTGAAGGTGTACCTACCTGTTTTAGATGTGGTGCTGACTTTTTTTTTGCTGGCTCGGGCGAACGGCGTGAACGGAGGTTCGATGAGGTGACCGGTGTTCGGGTACGACAGGACGGTCAGCAGGTGTCCGTTCCCCGCCCGCTGCATCACCTCCTTCATCTGGACCACAGGAAGCAAAAAAACTAAATCATCTCATAATTCTCAGATGATTTCATGACGTCTTCCTCTTTTAAAACACTTGTTTTAATAACAAGCACACATGTTATTAAAACAGGATGCTGTCATGTCAGTAAACTCACGTCCATTGCAGACTCGTAGGCGGGCCAGTTCTGATCGTCCTCACCCACAACCAGCAGCAGAGGACACTGGAGACGTCCCACCTGCTCAGACACAAACAGCAGCAGCGTTTCAGCTTTTACAGATAAACCTCCAGTTTGGACTTTTACACATTATTTATACTCACTGTTTTGCGTCTATGCATTGACTTTGTACATAATCTACCTGCGCGTAAAAATTTGCGTTCACCATGTTGAGAGCGGCGTGGAGGCAATAGATATGTTCAGAATTTCGTATTGACCAACGTTCATGGTTTAGTTCTCGCTGGGAAATATTGTACGGTTAAATACAGGCAAAACTCCCACAATAAAATAAATAATATTTCAGACTGAAAACACAGATAAAGACAATGAAAACATGAACTGTTAGAGGAGTATGCAGAAAAGGTTCTGTCTGGTGGTACTCACGTCCACTTTGAGTGAGGGGTCGGTGGGGATGGGCAGCAGCAGATCTCGCCAGATCTGATGGTGTTCCTCGTTGAATCGAATCTTATCACCATTTCTGATAGGACAAAAAAAATTAAAAAAAGATAAATGCTTCATAGAAAGCTCACTTTGTCCTGAGGGCGGCGCTAGAGGAAAGATCACGGAATCTAAGGTTCATTCTCTGGGGAGCAGGAGAGTCATCAGCACATTTAACGACAATCTGCAGTAGTTGAGTTGTTGAACCAAAAACTTCTGAAAGTAACTGAAGTCAGATCAACTTACTCGTCAATTAAAGCCATTATTTGTTCAACAGATCCGTCGATCGGCTGCACATGACTCCCACTAATACACACTGCACACCTGAGCTGGGAGACCACACACACACACACACACACACACACACACACACAGGTTTACACATGATCAGCTGAGACTGAAGCCTGATATCTGAACTCAGATATCATGTTATTGGACAAGAGCGAGCAGGACGATAAAATTAGATGAGGCTGTCAGAGGGAGCTGCCCAAAGTTTAAATATTTTAAACTTTTCTCCGTCCATCGCAAAAAGGAGAAAGTTGTTTAAGTTTGCCACACAACGTTAAGAGAAACCTCCATTTTATACATAGAAACAACTTTGCTTTTTAAGAAACCCTAGGTCATAGTCTTAACTTCGCTGGACGAATAGACTATGACCTTACTACTATACTATACTATAGAGTAAGAGAATGGATAACTTCTATGCCCTGTTCGCTCCCTGTTAATGTCAACATTTTGCCGGTCATAAGGAAGAAGAATTCCCTTGATTACCTTTATTAGTCTGCGACACAGAGGTTTATTGCCGTGTAGGTTGAAGATCCTGATCCCGAGTTTTAACCAAGGAACTCGAAGGACCAAATCAACCACGACGAAGTCATCTCACAGTAAGAGGCTTCGTGTCTGGGCATAGTTAGGTCATCGTGTGTTTATTACCTTGCTTTGTTTTGTTTAGGTTTACTGTATTGTTATAACAGATTATTGTGTATGCTCATGGACCGCAGAGTTCCGTTAGCGCTGTGAAGAAACTATTTTTGTATTTCATACACCAGTCACCGCGACTGACGTTGGTAGAGGATCTGCATTGTTTTGAGTCACCCCCCATTTTCTTTTTCTTTCTGATCAACCTTATTAGAATTTAATAAACTTTATAATTTTATTTAAAAAACTAATAAACTGTTATACTTTAAAAAGAGCAACTTTCTGTGATTACTTTGTGCATGTGTATTGTGATAATAGCTGGATACGTGGTTCTCAGCTGCCCCATTATTAATAATTGTTATTGACATTAATAATTCTACTGTATTGATAACCAAACACGCTCCTATCATTCTGTCGGACTGTTTGTCTGTTTGTTTTTGTGCTGTCCAGAACGTGTTGTCCATATGTCATCTATCTGATTCCATGTGAACGCAGCATCGGGCAAGATGGAGACGGTTGTAGCCGCCCACTTTGAGCTTCACAGCCGATCTTAAAAAACCTGTGTGTGACGCCACAGAGACTACATCCGTATTGTATGCAGTCTATGGCTTCAGCTAGGGGAGAGACATTAAACTGCGTCAAGATGCTGACAGTAACTCTGTTATATCCGTCATACCTTAACAACTTGGGAGTAAACCGCCATTCTGAGGGTGATACAGGTGCCGAAGGAAAGGCCCAACATGCCGATCCTGCTGCTGAGGATCTGAGGATGCTGCTCCAGGACTCTGTAGGCCGTCTGCAGCGGGGGAAACATGTCAGAAAAAGGTGTCACACATTGTTGGTAGATTCATTTTAAAAAGTTAATTGTGGAGGTGGACGCCATGGTTCTTTTTCAACGGTCGGCTGAAGACCAAAAGGTTCACCCATGTGCCTTCTTGTCCCGGAAGCTGTCCCCCGTGGAGAGGAATTATGACATTGGGAACCGGGAGTTGTTGGCGGTAAAACTTGGACTGGAGGAATGGAGACACTGGTTGGAGGGAGCGGAGCAGCCGTTTGTGGTCTTGACAGAACACAAAAATCTGGATTACATACGTTCGGCCAAGCGACTGACCTCGTCAAGCTAGGTGGGCCCTGTTTTTTAACCGTTTTGAGTTTTGACTCTCATACAGACCAGGCTCCAAGAATGTCAAACCCGCTGCCTTGTCTCGTCAGTTCCAGCCTGAGAGCTCTCCTTCCCATCCTGAAGGTATCCTCTCTCCTGAGTGCGATATTGGTGCGGTAACCTGGGAGGTGGAAGACAAGGTAAAGCACTCCCATGCTGAACATGTTACAAGATGTTTTCCAACTGCATGATCTGTCCAATAATGTGGTGGTCCGAGTTTTGCAGGTTGCTGGGAGCCCTAGTCAGTCTGTCATCGGGGTTCCATCCTCAATCTAATGGGCAAGCTGAGAGAATGAATCAGGAGATGGAGACAGCTTTACGCTGTCTCTCCTCCCCGCAACCCCTCCTCCTGGTCTAAGCAGCTCTTGTGGGTCGAGTATGCCCACAACACCCTTACCAGTTCAGCAACCGGCCTCTCACCTTTCCAGTGTGCTCGGGGATACCAGCCACCACTCTTCAGTCTTCAGTCCAGGCATTCATCCAGTGGTGCCGACACACATGGAGGCAGGCTCCTCGTTTTGTGGGCCCATTCCCTGCTTCTCGAGTCATCAATCCTGCAGCCATCCATCCTCGTCTGCCATCGTCCATGAGAATTCATCCCACCTTCAATGTCTCCAGGATTAAACCTGTCAAGGAGAGTCCGCTTCAGCCCTCCCCAGACCCCCGCCAACCCCCCAGCTCATCGATGGGGCACCTGCCTACACGGTCCGTCGCCTGCTCAAATCTCGCCGATGGGGTAGGGGAGTGCAGTACCGAGTGGACTGGGAGGGTTATGGTCCTGAAGAGCGCTCATGGGTCCCGGCTCGCAGTATACCGGATCCCTTCCTGATCACAAAATAACACCAGACTCATCCGGACAAACCCAGTGGGATGTCAAGAGCCGTCCCTAGAGGGGGAGGTTCTGTCACAAAGTCAACTTCATCTTAGATTGTTTTCATGAATGAATGTGTTTTAGATTTTAGTTTTACCTCGAAATACTCAATGTCCACTATCTTCCCAGTTTCCCTGGTGATTTTAGGTGTCAGGTAGTCGAGGACCAGGGTGGCGACGCCATGGGAGGCCAGCAGCGCTGCGCGATACTCCATCAACTTCCCTCCACGCCCCCACAGGTCCAAGAGGCCGGGGAACAGACCCGGACCTTCAGACGAGACAAAACACCAAAAACAGTTCACAGTTTAAAAGACGATGATATTGTTTATTTATTTATTGTTTATGTTCTCTCTGATGGAAACATTATTCATATCTTTCCTACCTTCATTTCTCACAATTTAATTTAACAGACTCAACTATCTCAAGCTGAACTTGGTTAACTTTCATGATTAATGTTCATCCCCGTCACACCAGAGCTCCACCCAGAGAACACCTCCCTCCAGACTCTGTTCTGGTCCTACCTGAGGGGAGGAAGAGGGTCGCTGTGAGTCCGCCCTCTGTAATCGGGATCCTGCGGACGCCGGGCGCCATGTACCAGCGCTCCACCACCACACCGGCCAACGGCACCTGGTCCACGAAGCCCTCAGTCAGGTAACCCTGGTACACTGAGACTGTGACCTCCATGGGAGTCTGGACATTTATCTTCCTCATCCTGAGGGATGGTGGTAAAGAGTTGACTCTGATACTGATTCAGTATTGATTGGTTTCATCTGAACATCTCTATCTTTGTTGGCTTACCTGAGCCCAGGTTTGCTGCCTGGAACTGGTCTGAGGCTCCACATTAGACCCATCGGTTCAACCCCAGAATATGTCCCGCCCAGACTGGGATCCTCGGAAACTGAAGTAAAAGGCATGAAGAAATATTTCTCATTTCGATGTTCATTCTTTCCAAATTGTTGCATAGTTCTAAAACAAAATACGTTCAGGTCGAGGTATTGAACCGCATACCGTTCACAGTCCCAGTGGCGTTGGCGGTGTAGTGAGCGAACGCCTCCCAGCTGTGTCCGTCTTCACACTGGTAGAGGGCGTAGACGGTCAGCAGGGAACCAGGGAGGACGTTCTGGACCAGGACGATGAACTTCTCGTCCATGAGCCCTCTGGACGGCTGGACGGACAGCTTCACACAGCACTGCTTCCTGTCCATCCTGAACTGAGACACAAAACAACCAGAGACAGATATGATAAAATAATCAAACTAATCGGACTGGACTGATACCACGAGAGAGAAGAGAGGAAACTGTATTTCCTGATAATGGAAGATGGTGAATTCAGTTAACCGGAAAGTTATGTTAATTAAATTCATCTGTTATTTACCTTTTTGTCCAAATGTCCAGACTTACAGTAGATCTATACATTTTATAGAAAGAGAACCCTTTCCGTCACAAATTCCCCTTCAGATTAGATTGTTTTCACCTGTTTCTAACTCTCCTTGTCATTTCAGGTCCTGCCATTCACACCCTATCATCACTCTGGTCAAATCACAAATAGTCCAGTAGGTCCAGATAGAAACTTTATTGCCGAGTTTGACTTGACAGGGTGTACAGAAATACCTTTGTAATTTGTACTTGGAAGTAGGTATTTGCGTGGTTTCTGAACTCGGAAAAATAAACAAAGGAAAACCATTAAAGCATTGTGAAGAACGGCATGGCACGATATGCTCAGCACGGCCACAAGGTGGAACCATGAGGCCACAATGGTGACCACTACCCACACTCAATCACCCCATTAAATAGGAATAGCAGCAATTTACCATCAAGGCATTTAGTTATATCACCCACAGGTAGGACACCAAGACTACAGACTGGGAATATAACAAATACTAACCTGTGGACATTAGTACCTGACTAAACTCACAGACTTAATATGAATTCAGCAATACAATGAGTTTACAAACGAGTAAGGACCAAACGGAGGCGCATTGAATTAGAATGACCAGCAGTCACAGAAATGAAACTGAGCAGGAATCACCCAAACTGTACATACACCATAGACATATGCCTTTAAAGTGCCATATAAATGAAGTTATTATTATTATAGAGGCGGAGCATACCATTCTAAGAGGGGAGGTGGAACAGTCCAAGTGGTGTGAACTTTGTAACAGGTGGAATGTAAATTCACTCATGTATGCTGTGCAAAAGAACTAATTTGAGGTTCTTGTACTTCAGTTAAATCTTTTCTATTCATGACCCAACAGTGTGGTATTAATACTTAACGTAACGTTACTTTCAGTCCGAGTTCAACAGGTCAAAGTCTCATTTCATGAACCCTCAAAATGCTTCGTTATGGTGAATGAACCACTTACTGACCTCGGATCTGTTGTCTTCAGGGTTTTGTCGTCAGCGTCTGGAGACAAATCTGTGACTGAATCCGTGTGAATCAAACTCTAAATCAAACTTTTACTTCTGGTCTGGAGTTTAGCCTCAGTTTAGAGCTCTTATCTCCTCCCACAGAAACATCACCGCGTCCCGGACCATAGACTCTGGCTCAATCCCAAACCTCCGCACCCAGGGGACATTTCTGTCCCACTGTCAAATGGTGGAGTGTTTGAGGGCTCTCTCGCAGACAATTTGAGCCCTTTATGAAAACTTTCCATAAGTCAGCATTAGATGCAGACTTTGCTCAAAGCAATCACCCACAATTCATTGCAATGGGACGTCAAACACGGGGCAACCAGTGGAACCTTGGAGACGTAAAAACGACACCTGTGTGTGACGCCTGTATTAACATTTATACAGTAACATTAAGGATTAAAGATGGAACAACAAAACCACATTATCAGAGGATATTTATTAATTTATTTAGTCACACAAGATGCCACCTTTAAGTCACCAAAACTCCAGATTTAATCAAAAACACACAAAAGTACAGGCGTACTCATCTCTTTATGTTGAACGTTTACGTATCATGTGTCATATACTTGTAAAGTGCAAGTGGGATTATTAATTATTAATAAAGTAATTCTTCATCATCTTCTTCAAGAGTTGGAGAAGTTACTATTCATAAGCTCTGAAAAGCTATTTAGGCAAGACTTTATTTTACAGGTCCAACAATATCATAATCTTTTTAAGCAGATATCCAGGACTGAACGTTGGGGATTTTTTAAATGTATTTTTAAGTTAGTCTTTTAAACTAAAATATGTCAAAGAAGTATCAAACTCCTTCAAGGAAAAACTCGCAGGTTTAGCGTAGTTAGTGTGCGTAACGTTAGCGAGCGTCTGGTCATGTATGTAGCAATAAAACATATCATCGTTCAACGATTCGTATGATATCTGACGAAAAGTGAAAATTTGTAACTGTAGACAAGTGATTCGCAGAAACATGTTTATTCATTTTGTATGTTATTAATGTAATGATGGTACATTTATATTATTACAGAATGCAGGATAAAAAAATAAAAAAACAGATCTCTGTCTTTATGAATCGATCCACAGAAAATGTAAATACGGTTCGATAATGTATTAATCAAAAACAATCCTCTGCTGTCGGCTTCTCCAGTATGAGGTTTTGATGGTTTTCTCTGTTTTCTATCATAGTAAACTAAATATCTTTGGATGCTTTTGACCGAACCAATAAAACAGTAAGTACATGTAATCTCAAAAGGAACAACAGCTAGATGTCATCAAAAAAAATTGCAACCTTGAACATAAGCTGAAGAGTGTGATGATGAAAGCACTTTGTAAATTTGATGAGTAAATAAATAATTAAACTTTAATATTATTACCAGTTATTCATCTTTTGTACTGATTCAACCAGGAACTTCTCATGTCAATCAAAGCATGAAACGTGAGTTACGTAATATTATCTACGAGGACACATGAACAAGACTTTTACTTGCTGAACCAGAGGCTCCTGAAGTAGCTCTTCCCAGTTAGAGACTTCATAATTAACAGGCGTTGACTTGGTTACAGGTTGGAAAGTGAAGTTGCACCAGGGTTTGAGCCGCCGTACAGATTCTCCCTCAGAAAGACCAGCGTCTTCCTCCAGGCGTCTTCCTGAGCGCGAGAATGTGCCACCGTCTCCCCGCCCCACAGAACCATTACTGCAAAGACAACAGGCAACTGAAACAGCCGTCCAACCTCCAAACTCAAGTCATCTCGCAGAGTCGGTATTAATTCATGCTCCACATTAAGTACTTTTTGTGCAGGTGGCCTGTTGAGAACCAATCAAAATCCAGGCATCACCTAAGATTTCAAACCATAACTATGAATAAGATCTTTTAGGACACTTTAAGGAGCAGCAGGAACCCCGTGAAGGTGTACCTACCTGTGTGAGGTGGGGTGGTGACTGTTTTAAAGGTGCTGAATCGGGCGAACGGCGTGAACGGAGGTTCGATGAGGTGACCGGCGTTCGGGTACGACAGGACAGTCAGCAGGTGTTCGTTCCCCGCCCGCTGCATCATCTCCTTCATCTGGACCACAGGAAGCAAAAAAAAAAACAAATCATCTCATAATTCTTTGATGATTTCACTCCCTGGCCGTTGCCATATGTATATGTTGCAGGTACCAGGACTGGTACCAAATAGCCAGATAATAGTTTCTGCAAACAGGACGAATAAATTTTGCCTCGCTCTGCAGAATCACATTTATTTACCATATTCAAATCATATCTATAATGTCTGTTATACCATGTCATGTGAAAATACCTCCAAAAATACTGTCAATACAATCATACAAGTTGTCCACTTTCACATTTTAACACTTACTTAGCTTACTTACTGAGTTGTAAGTCCTGTTAACCAAAATAAAATAGCAATATCTGCTACACCTCTAGGTTTCATTTAACTCGATTACTTCCTCACCCTCACGTTAGCCTGCCCCCTGCTGGCTACAGGATGGAATGTACATTCTATACAAAGTGAAGTCACTTATAGAACTTTTAAAAGTCACTTCTAAAACTATTGCCAGAATATACTTCACTGTAAAAACATGTTGGGTGTACATGAAAACAAAATAACTTAACACACAATGTGACAACACATTGGTGGGCGTACTAGGGGTGTAACGATTAAAAAAATTCCCGGTTCGGTTCAATACGATACAGTGCTGCCACGGTTCGATACGTTTTGGCACTTTTTCAATACAGCAAAAAAGCATAAATGCCAAATCCTCACTGGTGAGACTCTCAAGGGGGCGTGTCTGAAGAACATGGCTCTTCATCTCTCATTCAGTAGTGAGCTAATGTGTCGTTATGTGAGGAATTTAAAGTTTAAAAGCATTCCTAGTATGTTTAATAGCACCCCTAGTGGTGGCTATTTTATGTCAATGTTTACTTATAAGTTTTAAACCAAAGGTATAATTGTTATATAATATGTCATAACATGTTTGCTTGTAGAAGTTTAAACCAGGGAGTGTGGTCATTGAATGTGTATTGAGTGTCTGTGGTGAGGGGGGGGGGGGTTTGAGGGATGTGCCAGGAGCGGGGGGAGGATAGGTGCTGGCTGGGGCGAGGTGTCTGCCCAGAACAATGGGTCATAGGCCAAGAGGGGAGCTTACTGGATTTCAGCCAATCGTTGAGCTGATCGACGGTTGTGAGGTGAGAACTTTTTAGAGACTTTGGAGGGACAAGAGGACTGTGAATCCTGGGCCATCTTCAGACCAGACAGGGCCTCACTTTCATGAAATTGACATGTCTGTTTTGTTATTAATAGTGTATTCGGTTTGTAACTGTTTTGCTTCTGTAGTTATTAAATATCTTTTGATTTGATTTGAGTTTGTAGCATGTGTGCTGTTGTTGGTTTTCCCGCTAAGCTAGTTTAGCGTAGCGTGCCTCACAGAACAAACGTGCCTCACCAGAGTACAATGTTTTCTTTCCGTGGTGGGCGTGTCAGACAGCACGTTGTCTGTTACGTCGGGTGGGTTGCCATCTTGAGCGCAGTGGCTCCACCGAGAACATTTAAGTTTTTCCAAATGCAATGGTATTATTCAAACGCATTGTTCGGTTCATAATGCGTACTGAACTGTGAGCCTCGTACCAAATGGTTCAATATGAATATGTGTATTGTTAAACACCAAATATACGTATATACATCTTTGTAGTATATACGTATATACATATAAGTATATACATATATATAATATGTCGTCATGTCAGTAAACTCACGTCCATTGCAGACTCGTAGGCGGGCCAGTTCTGATCGTCCTCACCCACAACCAGCAGCAGAGGACACTGGAGACGTCCCACCTGCTCAGACACAAACAGCAGCAGCGTTTCAGCTTTTATACATAAACCTCCAGTTTGGACTTTTACACATAAACCTCCAGTTTGGACTTTTACACATAAACCTCCAGTTTGGACTTTTACACATAAACCTCCAGTTTGGACTTTTATACATAAACCTCCAGTTTGGACTTTTATACATAAACCTCCAGTTTGGACTTTCATTAACTACGACAACTGTCACACATCTATTATTCAAAGGAGCAAAAAGTTGTCAAATAACTCCTTTTAATCTTGCACAATAAAATCCACAAATGTTTTCTGTATCGCCTGCCAACACATGTGGAAATAGTTTAATTTATCTGTAGATTTTGGAGATGTTCCTCATTTTTGTAAACTTGACAATCAAAATACTACCCAGAAAGCACAGAGAGAGGTAACATGAAACAGTTGTCCATGTGATATGCTTTAAGAAACAACAAAAAGATATTATGGGGTGCCATGGTAGTTAAGTGATTAAGTGGTAGTGATAACGTTCATGGTTTAGTTTTTGCTCAGAAATATTGTGCGATTAAATGAAGCCAAAACTCAAACTAAAAAATTTAAATAAAAAAATCAAGAAAAACAACTGTTAGAGGAGTATGCAGAAAAGGTTCTGTCTGGTGGTACTCACGTCCACTTTGAGTGAGGGGTCGGTGGGGATGGGCAGCAGCAGATCTTGCGAGATCACATGGTTTTCCTCGTTGAATCGAGTCTTATCACCATTTCTGATAGGACAAAAAAAAGATAAATGCTTCATAGAAAGCTCATTTGTCGTAAGGGTGACACTAGAGGAAAGATCACAGCGTCATTAGAATCTAAGGTTCATTCTCTGGAGAGCAGGAGAGTCATCAGCACATTTAACAACAATCTGACCGTTAGTAGTTGAGTTGTTGAACTTCTGAAAGTAACTGAAGTCAGATCAACTTACCCGTCAATGAAAGCCAATATTTGTTCCACAGATCCGTCGATCGGCTGCACGTGACTCCCACTAATACACACTGCACACCTGAGCTGGGAGACCACACACACACACACACACACACACACACACACACACACACACACAGGTTTACACTTGATCCGCTAAGACTGAAACCTGATATCTGAACTCATGACAATGGACAGAAAAATATCCAATAAGTGACACAGAACAGAAAAACTACAAAGGTCAAATGGTCACTTGAGGCTCCTAAAGCGAGTTGATCTTTATAGACCTCCAAGTTAAAATGCCAAACTTTACAGCAGAAATAAACATGTTTATCACCTGGTATAAGAAACGGGTCTGGTCTCTAAAGGTAATAACCCCCAAAACTGTACTAGGGCTCAATTTTTAAAACAACTCACCCATTTTAATTATATTAAGACTTAATATAAGCAGCGTGGCTGCTTTGAGTGACAGGTGGGTGTCATCTCAGGCCGCTAGCTGCTAGCTGTCTGCTCTGCTGCATCTTCCGCCTCAACTCCACGACGATCCAGCTCACATTTTTTAATTGATCAGTTA
The DNA here is from genome assembly GCF_023349555.1 of Cebidichthys violaceus. Lineage (NCBI taxonomy): Eukaryota > Metazoa > Chordata > Actinopteri > Perciformes > Stichaeidae > Cebidichthys > Cebidichthys violaceus. Next base: position 2,409,321 of record NW_027176483.1, read on the forward strand.
TGCTGCATTCACATGGAATCAGGCAGACGGCAAACCAGACATCATGTTTGTGGAGCGAACAGGACAATAACATTAGGTGAGGCTGTCAGAGAGAGCAGGCCAAAGTTTAAATATTTGTATCTCTTCTCTGTCCACCGCGACAGAATTTATAACCGGGTGTTACGAAGCTCCCTCACACAAGGAGAAAGTTGTTTAAGTTTGCCACAGAATGTTAAGATAAACCTTTATTTTAGAGCTACATGCATTACCAGAATAACTACATAAAATAGACCTGAAATAATTTTGTTGAGATTTCACCATGTGCTCTGAACAAATGGGCTTGCAGGGCCTGCAAGGCCTGCAGAGGTGTCAAAAGCCTGATTTGAGTTTAAGATAACACCAAACTTCAGGAGACGCTAAGTCACACCTAAGTGTGACTTTTCATTCAAACTAAACACTGGGGTGTCATTGGACGAGAGCCACAGACACCCCAGGACTTCCTGTGCTGCAGCCCTGCCTGTCCCTGAAGATATAAAACTCTGAGTCACCCCTAGCTCTTTGCCATTCCACGCAATTCGATTCATAGGCAAGGAGGCACAGAAACAACTTTGCTTTTTAAGAAACCCTAGGTCATAGTCTTAACTTCGCTGGATGAATAGACTTTTTTTTTTGGATCCCGAGGAAGAGAATGGATAACTTCTATGCCCCGTTCTCTCCCCGTTAACGTCAACATTTTGCTGGTCATAAGGAAGAAGAATTCCCTTAATTTCTGAGGAAAACTCTTTGCCACACAGAGGTTTATCGGCGTGCAGCTTGAAGCTCCGGATCACGAGTTTTAACCAAGGAACTCGAAGGTCCAAGTCGACCACGGCGACTCTCGCAGTAAGAGGCTTAGTGTCTGGGCATAGTTAGGTCAGAGTGTGTTTATTACCTTGCTTTGTTTTGTTTGAGTTTACTGTATTGTTATAACAGATTCTTGTGTATGCTCACGGACCGCCGAGTGCCGTTAGCGCTGTGAAGAAACTACTGTTGTATTTCATACTGCTGCAACCGTGGTGTGTTAGATAAGTCATCGTGAGTGAAGTTGGCAATCAGTTCAAAGAGCAGAACAGTGGCTGGTTGAATTCAAGTTCGCCAGTTGTGTTTTTGTGTGATAGAATAGCAATCTCCATGTTTTGCCGTGTTGGTGAGGAGCTGCCTTGTTTTGAGTGTCCCCCCTCCTTTTTCTTTTTCCCTCCTCTTTTACTAAAACCCTGTCACGGTTTTGGGTTTTTGTTTAGTTGTTTCTTCCGTTTTATTTTGACTTTCCCTGCCTCTTGTGTCCTGTGTTAATTTAATTTCCTGTCCTTGTCAGTTTCCCGCCTCTGTGATTGTCTGCCCCGCCCTTAATTGAACCCTGCTGTGTCTAATCACCTGCACCTTCCCTGTGCTCATAATTGTATAGTAGTTGTTGTTAGGTTTAGATACTATTTGATTTTGATCCACGTTATTAGAATTTAATAAACTCTGTTACACTTTAAAGAGAAGCTTTCTGCGATTACTTTGTGCATTTGTATTGTGATAGTAGCTGGATACGTGGTCTGTGCTCGAATTCAAACCTTCACCGTTCACTCTGGATGTGAAATAGTACTTTGCTTATTGACATTGTGAGTGAACACTAATTATGAGACTTAATTTATAGTTTGGTTATTGGTCCCTGTTCTCAGGGTGGTGCCCCGTTATTATTAATAATTGTTAATAATCTTATTGACATTAATAATTTTATTGATGTCAATAATTTAGTTTTTCATATTTGCTAATAACCAAACACGCTCGTGATAGATCCCAACAATTTAGTTTGATATATTTAATTTCATATTCATCATGCGTAGGTTTTTTTTGTTTGTTTTTTTGCCGTCCTATCATTCTGTCCGACTGGTTTTTTTGGGGGTTTTTTTGGGGGGGGGGCGCGTTTCCTGTGCTGTCCAGAAGGTGTCCGTATAACGTCTGATTCCATGTGAAAGCAGCATCGGGCAAGATGGAGACGGTCGTAGCCGCCCACTTTGAGCTTCACAGCGGGTCTTAAAAAACCTGTATGTGATGTCACGGAGACTACGTCCCTATTTTATGCAGTCTATGGCTTCAGCTAGGGAAGAGACATTAAACTGTGTCAAGATGATGACAGTAACTCTGTTATAGCTTTCTTACCTTCACAACTTGGGAGTAAACCGCCATTCTGAGAGTGATACTGGTGCCGAAGGAAAGGCCCAACATGCCGATCCTGCTGCCGAGGATCTGAGGATGCTGCTCCAGGACTCTGTAGGCCGTCTGCAGCAGGGGAAACATGTCAGAAAAAGGTGTCACACATTGTTGGTAGATTCATTTTAAAAACATTATTAGTATCATCGTATACACGTACATGAAATGTGACCTCTCCGTTTAAAGGGATAGTTCAGTGGCAGAAAAGTTTCATCGGGTCTCTTCACTTGCTCCGACATGTTCTCAGTATTTCTAAAATCCTGTGTGTGACTCTGAGGTTCATGAATGGGCGGACACTATTTGCACTATTAGTAGACGTGTGTGCAATCGGTGAGGACGATAGAAACAATATATGTACGTTTCTGAATGAACGTGTTTTAGATCAGTCTTACCTCAAAATACTCGTTGTCCACCATCTTCCCAGTTTCCCTGGTGATTTTAGGCGTCAGGTAGTCGAGGGCCAGGGAGGCGATGCCATGGGAGGCCAGCAGCGCTGCGCGATACTCCACCAACTTCCCTCCACCCCCCCACAGGTCCAGGAGGCCGGGGAACGGACCCGGACCTTCAGACGAGACAAAACAGAAATAAACAAACATCATCGTCATGTAAACTGTTTTTAGTGATGTTTTTCTCTGATGGAATCATTCCTACCTTCATTTCTCACGGTTTAATCCAACAGACTCAACTAACTCAAGCTGAACTTGGTTAACTTTCATGGTTAATGTTCATCCCCGTCACACCGGCGCTCCAGCCAGAGAACACCTCCCTCCAGACTCTGTTCTGGTCCTACCTGAGGGGAGGAAGAGGGTCGCTGTGAGTCCGCCCTCTGTAATCGGGATCCTGCGGACGCCGGGCGCCATGTACCAGCGCTCCACCACCACACCGGCCAACGGCACCTGGTCCACAAAGCCCTCAGTCAGGTAACCCTGGTACACTGAGACCATGACCTCCATGGGAGTCTGGACGTTCATCTTCCTCATCCTGAGGGATGATGGTAAAGAGTTGACTCTGATACTGATTCAGTATTGATTGGTTTCATCTGAACATCTCTATCTTTGTTGGCCTACCTGAGTCCAGGTTTGCTGCCTGGAACTGGTCTGAGGCTCCACATCAGACCCATCGGTTCAACCCCAGAATATGTCCCGCCCAGACTGGGATCCTCTGAAACTGTAGGGTAAAAGGGTATAAACAAATTAAAATGTTTCAGAATTTCAACTTATATGACCAGTTTTAATCAATTTTACTTTTATCAAGACTGCTGAATCTTTTAAATTAGAAAAATCTTTCTCCAAACTTTCAGTTTTTAATGTCAGTGAATTTGTTGATTTGGGTTCTAAAAGCTGCACATTATTTGTAAAACTGCGTAAATTTAAAAACGTTTAATTTCTATCCTTAAGACAAAATTGTAATAGTTATACTTCAAACAGTAAAACCTGTAAATTATTCAAACAAATGTACCATTCTAGTAACGCAATTACCAAATGTAACAAAAATTTAGTAAAATTGTTTTTTAAAATGTCTTCATACTTATCCTGTAAACTTCTCACACAATCAATGAAATTAATTCCCTGTTTTTTCCCGGTCTAGGTATTGAACCGCATACCGTTAACAGTCCCAGTGGCGTTGGCGGTGTAGTGAGCGAACGCCTCCCAGCTGTGTCCGTCTTCACACTGGTGGAGGGTGTAGACGGTCAGCTGGGAATCAGGGAGGACATTCTGGACCAGGACGATGAACTTCTCATCCATGAGCCCTCTGGACGGCTGGACGGACAGCTTCACGCAGCACTGCTTCCTGTCCATCCTGAACTGAGACCCAAAACAATTGTCCAAATGCATTAAAACCAATGCTTTTTGCACAGACATACAGTATTTTACAGAACGAGAGCCCTTTCTGAGGCACTGTCTACCATTGTAGAGAGGTGAAGTCTGGGCAACTGTGGCTAAGTGGAGAACAGGGCTGTCCTTCAATCATCGGCGGTTCGATCCCCGGCTCCGGCTCCACTAGTTGCATGACGGTGTGTCCTTGAGCGAGACACTTAACCCCAAAACTGCTCCCGTAGCTGTACGGTATGATAGAATCTGAATTGTAAGTCGCTTTGGATAAAAGCGTCTGCTAAATGACTGTAATTTAATACAAAGTCTCCTAACCCGCCCTTTCGGTGGACATTTTTTTGTACTTCTGTTTAAAAAAGAACCTTCAAAGGAAAACCATTAAAGCATTGTGAACAACGGCATGGCACGCACCGATATAGCTCAGCACGGCCACAAGGTGGAACCATGAGGCCACAATGGTGACCGCTATCTACACTCAATCGTCCCATTAAATGGGAATAGCTAACAGTTAGCAGCAATTAACTATCAAGGCATTTAGTTATATCACCCACAGGTAGGACACCAAGACTACAGACTGGGAATATAACAAATACTAACCTGTGGACATTAGTACCTGACTAAACTTACAGACTTAATATGAATTCAGCAATACAGCAATACATATATATATATGTATATATATATATACATACACATATATATATATATACATATATATATATGTATATATATATATATATATACACACATATATATATATATATATATACATATATATATACACACGTATATATATACGTATATATATATATATATACGTATATATTTTATTTGTTGATTTTACTAAATTATTTTACTAAGTAAAATAATTTAGTATTTATTCTGTTTTATAAAAATAAAACAGAAATAAAACAGAAAAGCAACAACATCACCTAACAGTGTGTTCTAAGAAGTGATTTAATAGAGGTTACTGATTCTGAGAGCCTTATCTCCTCTGGCAGGTCGTTCCAAAGCCGGGGGCCCTGATGTCAAGAACCCGGTCACCTTTAGCTTGAGCCTCGACTTTGGAACAGACAGAAGACCCCCCGACCCCCCCCCGAGGATCTGAGGCTGCCAGCTGGATCATAGGGAGTCAATATTTCCTCTATATATGTTGGGGCCAGACGTGCTTTAAAAGTGATCAGTAACATCTTATAATCAATTCTAAAACCAACAGGGAGCCATGAAGAGAAGTCAGGATTGGGGTGATGTGATGTCATCTGTTAAAACCAGTGAGAAGCAGAGCTGCTGCCTTCTGAACTAGTTGGAGGCGAGAGAGTGACTTTTGGTTGATGCCAGAGCGATAATACAGTATTATTATTACAGTAGTCGAGTCTTCAAAAGATGAACGCATGAATTACTTTTTCCAGGTCAGGGTGAGAGAGGAGTGGTTTGATTTTGGAGATGGTTCTTATTTGAAGAAAACAGGACTCAACAACTTTTGTGATTCGTGGTTTGAAGCTTAAATCTGAATCAAAAACTACTCCTAAGTTTCTGGCAGTGGACTTGATGTTAACAGACAGGGGACCAAGGGCCCTTTTAATGGGAGTGATAGGGTTTGGAGGACTAAATGTTATGATTTCTAATTTTGAGTTTTTGAGTTGAAGAAAATGTTGTGCCATCCAACAGTTGATCTTATTAAGACAATCTAAAAAAGCAGCTAAGCTTCTGGGGTCATCAGGTGTCAAGGAAAGGTATATCTGTGTGTCGTCTGCGAAGCAATGAAAAGAGACATTGTGACGTTGGATGATTTGACCAAGTGGGAGCATGTATATGGAGAATAATATGTGACCTGAGATTGAACCTTGGGGTACACCACAGGTAATAATTTGTTGCCTGATGTCCTTGACTCACACATCTCTTGTGAGGCATCAGTAAAATGACAGGGGGAGAGGGAGACCACAGAGTCGAGTATCTTAAATAGAATTCTTGGATTTGAGTGATTTGCTAAAAATTAAGTTGGAGAAGAAGGAAGTTCTTGCACCTTTAACTGCCGTTTGATAAGTCTTCATTACATCTTTCCAACTCTCTAGAATACATGTAGACCTGTTTTTTCTCTCCATTTTCCTTCCTTTCTCCTACAGTCTCTCTTTACATCATGGGTGGTTTCATTTAGCCAGGGCTGGGGTGTTATAATTTACCTTTTGTCTTTCAGGGGGGCAACAGAGTCCAGGCCCAAACAGAGGGGCATTGAATGTACATTAAGCACCGGCTCTACACAGGTGGAAGCTAACACAGAGGACACTCAATTGTTCTTAAGTGAGCCTATCATTAGAATGACCAGAAGTAGCAGAAATTAAACTGAACACGAGTCACCAAAACAGGGATGAATACTGTACAAACTTAATGTACTTAACTGTTCTAACAACTGGATCATGAATGAACCACTTACTGTCCGCGCAGAGTGAGAGCAGACCTCGGAGCTGTTGTCTTCTGGGTTGTTTGTCGTCTTGTCAGTTGACGTTCAACTCGTCTCAGAGTCTGGAGACAAAGCTGTTACTGAATCTGTGTGAATCAAACTCAAAATCAAACAGAGCTTTAGTTCTCATCTGGAGTTTGGCCTCACCGTGTGGAACTCTTATCTCCTCCCACATCTTCATGTATAGACCCTGGATCAATCCCAACCAACTCTGGCTCAATCCCAACCAACTCTGGCTCAATCCCCCCGCGACACCTGTGTGTTCAGCCTTTATTTAAATTTATACAGTAACATTAAGGATTAAAGATGGAACAAAAAAAAACACATTATCAGAGGATATTTATTCATTTATTGAATATTTAATTTTGTCATTGAAGCATTTGACAAAAACGAGTAAAGAGATTATGTGAAATGACCTCTCATCTTGTGAGGAAAGAGCCTGGAAGACGTTCAAATCAGGCAGCAAAAAGTTTAAAATACCCACAATTGCACATTTCAAGCCCTGACAGTCTCTCAGACTCAACCATTTAACAGGTGACGTCAGAAAGTCCCTGAGGGTCCAGGGTTTGAAGCTTTAGGAGGGACATTGGGATTGGGCCTCTGTTATAGCTGTCTTACCTTAAAAACTTGGGAGTAAACCGTCATTTTAAAGGTGATACTGGTGCCGAAGGAAAGGCCCAACATGCCGATCCTGCTGCCGAGGATCTGAGGATGCTGCTCCAGGACTCTGTAGGCCGTCTGCAGCGGGGGAAACATGTCAGAAAAAGGTGTCACACATTGTTGGTAGATTCATTTTTAAAAACATTATTAGTATCATCGTATACACATACATGAAATGTGACCTCTCCGTTTAAAGGGATAGTTCAGTGGCAGGAGCACTGTCCACTGCCCCCTGTCCACAGCAGTATATTGCTTTGCTCTCGAGCCGGTACTCCTTCCTGTTTCTACAAACCGGGGGCGTGTTGGCCGCCATCTACAGTCGGTAATACACTGCCTATGGATAAGTAGCTCATTACAACACCATTTCAAAACACCACAACTATCCCTTTAAGCGGGCCTCAGCATTTAAGGAGCAGTGGGCTGCCGTGAGCTTTGTACATGTCTCTGCATTTTATATGCAGCCTATATCCTTTTATCTGACACTAAGCATTAGATGTAAAAACAACAATCCTGTGACAGCTTTAGAAAGTAAACCTGAAATATTGTTAATTGGCAACACGTTGATTTGTCTGTCTTGTCTTTTCAAACAGATGTTGTGACGTCCTTCAAATTCATGGGTGATGTAAGTAAAATATTCGGTGGGACAGATAATAAAGCTCAGAGTAGTCCTGAAATGATTAACTGCTCCTCCATTCATTTACCGGAGACTGTTATTGGTTTCATCTGAACAGCTCTATCCTTGTTGGCCTACCAGAGCCCAGGTTGGCTGTCTGGAACTGGTCTGAGGCGCCACATTAGACCCATCGGTTCAACCCCAGAATATGTCCCGCCCAGACTGGGATTCTCTGAAACTGTAGGGTAAAAGGGGATAAACAACTATTTGATCTTTCTACATTTGAACTGAAATGACCAGTTGTAATCTCTTTTACTTTTATCAAGATTTCTGATTGTTTTGAAGAAAATAACTGTTTGGGTTCAATCTGAAGCTTCACATTCTTTTAAATAACAGCTTAAATTTAAAAAAAATATTTTTCCATTCTCACTCCATGATTATAATTTGTATACTTCAAACAATGAAATGTGTAAATCACTCAAAGAAGTTTACCATTCTTGTAACGTAATTACCAGAATTTTACAAAACAATGAACATTTGAAAATAGATTTTTGTTTAATGTCTTCAAACTAATCCTGCAAACATTTCAGACTGTTAAGTGCTTTGAGGCAAATTGAACTATATGAGTAACAATGTACTTGTCTTGAACTCGTTTAGAAAATCATTTTAGGTTCCATATTTGAAGACAAACATATCTAAATAGGAAGCTTCAACTATTCATGAATATTTGCACAAAGGCCTGAATATGAACTCAAGGCCGCTAAAATTTTTGATTTCATGCCACAGCTTCCCTTAAATTCCGTATTTATTACTTAAACTGCTGACAGACGCAGACCTTTTGTCTTTCTTCTTCAGGTTTGGTGTGTATTAAACAAACAGCTGCATTGTATTTAAGCATCTGAAGGTCGGCCTCACAGTCTGGAGCTTCAGCCTCTGTTTGGAAACAAGATGCCACCTTTAAGTCACCAAAACTCCAGATTTAGTCAAAAACACTTGGATCTTGGGTTGAACTTCTCTAACATCACAGCTGGATGTGGCCAGGTGTGGAGTGTCACACGTGTAAAGTGCATATCGTCATTCAACGATTCGTACAATATCTTCCGAAAAATTACTCCTCATTTTTTGTGCGTCAGAAACACATTTCCTGTCGTTTCATGTATACAGCCTTTTCAAAATTAACTTCAAATTAGGTTTAGGAAAAAAATCATTGTTTGGGTTAAAATAACTACAGAAGCGTCGTTACGGAAGTACAAAAGTGACAAATAAATAAATGATAAATTTAATAAATGTGACAAATAAATCAATGGCTGAAAGCTGAGCAGAGAACCACGAGAGGTCAGTAGCCGGGATTCAAAATATGATGTTATTAGTGGACAGACACAGAGGTGCAAACTCAGTCACTCACTCACAGACACACCACATTATCACATCCACATGGCGGAGATAATAATATGAAATGTGATGATATAAATAATATGCTTCAGCAAATTCTTGCAGAAATTATATTTTATTGAGTTTGAACTGCAGCAAAATTCTGCAGATGAATTTGATGTTTTAAAATCTGTAACTGTAGACACACTCACAGAAACATGTTTATTCATTATTAATGTGATGATGGTACATTTACATTATGACAGAACGCAGGATAAAAAAACAAAACAGATCTCTGTCTTTATGAATCGATCCACAGAAAATGTAAATATGTTTTGATAATTTATTAATCAAAAACTCAACAATCCTCTGCTGTCGGCTTCTCCAGTGTGAGGATTTGATGGTTTTCTGTTTTCCATCATAGTAAACTATAGAAAACATAGTAATGTATTTTTGGACGCTTTTGACCAAAACAATAATGAATGAAGTGATGATGATGAAAGCACTTTGTAACGTTGATGAGTAAATACATAATTAAACTTTAATATTATTACCAGTTATTCATCTTTTGTACTGATTCAACCAGGAACTTCTCATGTCAATCAAAGCATGAAACGTGAGTCATGTAATATTATCTACGAGGACACATGAACAAGACTTTTACTTGCTGAACCAGAGGCTCCTGAAGTAGCTCTTCCCAGTTAGAGACTTCATAATTAACAGGCGTTGACTTGGTTACAGGTTGGAAAGTGAAGTTGCACCAGGGTTTGAGCCGCCGTACAGATTCTCCCTCAGAAAGACCAGCGTCTTCCTCCAGGCGTCTTCCTGAGCGCGAGAATGTGCCACCGTCTCCCCGCCCCACAGAGCCATTACTGCAAAGACAACAGGCAACTGAAACAGCCGTCCAACCTCCAAACTCAAGTCATCTCGCAGAGTCGGTATTAATTCATGCTCCACATTAAGACATATATACGCTACTGTGAGTCTACCGGTCATCCTCTTTACCGGTCCATTAAATATACAGCTGAGCAGTCTCTAAACTAAAAGTCAGCTCCTCTCCTTCATGTCGCATATTGACCGTTGTGGCTCCGCACAAAAAACACACTATCCAGATTCTTAATATAAAATAACAGAGGACTTTGTGTTCTTCTCTGAACCCCAACTGTCTTTAGCTTAGCATTATCTGTCCTCTTTTGTGTACTTCTTTAATCATGTTACCTTCGTGAGAGCAGGTGGCCTGTTGAGAACCAATCAAAATCCAGGCGTCACCTAAGATTTCAAACCATAACTACAAATAACATCTTTTAGGACACCTCTTGATCCCTAACCCTATTTTTAGGCATCTGCTCGAAAATTGCATACCCATACTAAAAAGAGTATATCTCGGCAACCACAAGGTGTATTTGAATACTTTGGGTGTTATAATAAAGGGAACACTTGTGAGATTTGTTCTGATGTGTAAACATCAGTGTATATGTTACTGGTTAAGAGTAAATGAAGATGGCACACAGCACAAATTGAACATTTTCAGGTTCGCCTAAAAGAAAAAAGGCACATTCAGGATATTTATTTCTTTGGAATGATGCAGCTGCAGGTCTAACCCTCTTCCAAATCATAGCACAATATGTGAACAGTCTCTCTGCAAAGTTTGACTTTGATAAAGTGAAGCACAACAAAATTAGAGAGGTTTTAGTAAAGAAAGTTCAGACGAGGTCTCCAAAATGGTCATTTTGGCACAATGTGTGCCATTTTAATTCTCTCATGTACCAAACTATATATTTCACTTGTATATCACTAATGGTGTTCAATACATCCAAATACAGCAGTTTGGGCTTTATTTGAAGGCCAGAAACCTCTCTGCACCCTCTCTCTAGCTCTCTGTTCACTCGATTTTTTCAGATTTCAGCCCTCCCCCTTACGCAGAGCCCTGTCTCATTGGTCGATTTCAGTGATTGAGCGATGTGTGTTGCTGGTGTTCGTTGGCTCATATCTCGCTGATGCTTTGTTCTAGCTGGACTCCATGCATATGTCCAGAATCTGTGGACTGTCTGCTTTCTTTTGAGATATCGTGTGTGCGTATTGAATAAAATACCACAGCGGTAGAGCCAGAAATGTGGCGAGTGGGTTGCCTAGGTGGCGCTATATGGATTTTGATATTTGGTAATAACTTTAGTTAGCTTTTGAGTTGTGTTTGGAGTGTATCCTTGAGAGTCCTCCTTGTAGCCCAGGCTCTGCTGTTTAATCTGGTATGTGACATCATTATATTCGTTCTGATGAGTGCATTTTTGCATGAACCAGACAGCCCCCCCCCCCCCCCCCCCCGCCCCCAGTTTAAAGAGCATCAGGAACCCCGTGAAGGTGTACCTACGTGTCTTAAGTGGGCCGGAGACTGTTTTGAAGTTGCTGAATCGGGCGAACGGCGTGAACGGAGGTTCGATGAGGTGACCGGCGTTCGGGTACGACAGGACGGTCAGCAGGTGTTCGTTCCCCGCCCGCTGCATCATCTCCTTCATCTGGACAACAGGAAGCAAAAAACTAAATCATTTCATAATTCTCAGATGATTTCATGACGTCTTCCTCTTTTGTATGTATGTATGTATATATATATATAATATGTCGTCATGTCAGTAAACTCACGTCCATTGCAGACTCGTAGGCGGGCCAGTTCTGATCGTCCTCACCCACAACCAGCAGCAGAGGACACTGGAGACGTCCCACCTGCTCAGACACAAACAGCAGCAGCGTTTCAGCTTTTATTCATAAACCTCCAGTTTGGTCTTTCATACATCCCTTGCAGTCAGCTGTGGAATCATTTATCTGTGGATGTTTGAGACGTTAAAATATTAAAAATATTGTACGATTAAATGAAGCCAAAACTCAAACTAAAAAAAATAAGTAATACAAAATTTCAGACTGAAAACACAGTTAAAGAAACTGAAAAATGAACTGTTAGAGGAGTATGCAGAAAAGGTTCTGTCTGGTACTCACGTCCACTTTGAGTGAGGGGTCGGTGGGGATGGGCAGCAGCAGATCTCGCCAGATCACATGGTTTTCCTCGTTGAATCGAGTCTTATCACCATTTCTGATAGGACAAAAGGGATAGATAGTTTGTCCTGAGGGCGGCGCTAGAGGAAAGATCACGGAATCTAAGGTTCATTCTCTGGGGAACAGGAGAGTCATCAGCACATTTAACGACAATCTGCAGTAGTTGAGTTGTTGAAACAAAAAATTTCTGAAAGTAACTGAAGTCAGATCAACTTACTCGTTCATGTAAGCCAATATTTGTTCCATAGATCCGTCGATCGGCTGCACATGACTCCCACTAATACACACTGCACACCTGAGCTGGGAGACCACACACACACACACACACACACAAGGTTAATGAACGTCAGACATGGTCAGTGAGCGTCCGCTCAGGTTAACTGATATTGTGGGTGGGTCTTAATCAGGGGCATGATGTTGTCAGCCTCGATAAAGGGCTGAATGGGGATACAATCGGTGGACCATTCAGTGGTTAACCATTCAATGGTTGACCAATGAGAGGTCACTGTTGTCCAGATGTTCTAGTGATGAACTCCTCCTACCCCACCATGTGCTCAAGGCCTTTATGAGTTGTACACAACCAACACTCTGGGTTCTTCGTCCTTCAGACCGCATTGCATTCTGTACGACGGCTGAACCTTCCCTGCGCAGAGAATAACTACTTTAAAGACAAACTTCTTAATTTCAGTATCATAGGACTCACTCGGTACTATTGACGAGTCTTTTCCACCACAAACCTGCCGTCACGAACATGACCGACTGCCTCCTGGACTGATCATCCAGGAGGCTTCTACTTCTGCCTCTGTATCTCCAGACAAAATTCTGGAGAGGACCGATCCGGTTCCTGATCATCTACACTGGGATCCTAAAGGACCTGATTGAGTCCAAGATACCTGTCACGGAGACTACGTCCCTATTGTATGCAGTCTATGGCTTCAACCAGGGGAGAGACATTAAACTGGGTCAAGATGCTGGCAGTAAGTCTGTCATAGCCGTCTTACCTTCACGACTTGGGAATAAACCGCCATTCTGAGAGTGATACTGGTGCCGAAGGAAAGGCCCAACATGCCGATCCTGCTGCTGAGGATCTGAGGATGCTGCTCCAGGACTCTGTAGGCCGTCTGCAGCGGGGGAAACATGTCAGAAAAAGGTGTCACACATTGTTGGTGGATTCATTTTAAAAACATTATTAGTATCATCGTATACACATACATGAAATGTGACCTCTCCGTTTAAAGGGATAGTTCAGTGGCAGGAGTATCAGTTCAAGGGTAAGCTGTATTTATAGTATTTTCCCACATGGAACCGAACAGAAAGTGTAACGTATCTATGCTGTTTTTGTCAACGGAGTCTGGTGGCTTTAAAGGGAGCACAGATAAGTGTCACTGTCAGTTCAGTTCCCCGTGGGAAAGGGCTGTCCGACCTCAAGACAAAGCGGTGAAAATGTTCTAAATATAGCGTACACTTAAACTCATATTGATTTATGTACATGAACTTTGTACTCGTTTCTGCAAAGAGCTCGTTTTTTTTCCATAAACACAACATTATGTCTCGGTTCTTTACAGGCTGCTGTAAACTGGGACTGATCTTTGACTCCCAGCTTACCTCTCGGTTGTGAAATCCTGTTTGAAGAAAACTGTCAGTTGGCTTATCTTTGTCTCATTTACGTCTTGAAAACAGTATTCGCACATCTGTTCATCTCAAATCTCAAAATCTCAATGTATACATCTCAAATGTATCAGTTTTTTCTATGAAACGTTTTTTTGCGTATCTGAACTGAGGGTCTAAGGATAGAAGGTGTCGAACTGTCTGAGACGAATTCATAATTTGTGATTTTTGTTTTGGCTTTTACTTCTATGTCACTGCTGGACAAAAGGTTAAAGATTAATCAAAAACCTTTCCTGCCTCCAGCCAACGAAACCTGGTGCCAAAGTGTCAACCTAGTGAACGTTTATTAATATATCACACCACATGAGGTTCATCTTTGATGTGGAGAGTTCATTAAGTCTTCGAGGGTCAGGCCCTGTGTTTAGTGGACATGTTGTAATAATAATAATAATAACAGTATTTCTAAAATCCTGCGGTCCATGAAGGCACAAACATTACGACTTCCTCCAGTTATCTTTAATTGCAACACTAGTGTCTGATCTGTAAGAGGTGAATGAACCGTTGCTTTGTTTTTTCGGGGATTACTGACACATTAACACAAAGATAACAGACACACATCCTGGTGTCTGCAGAAAAGACTTCTAAACATAGCTCAACACGTGGAGATTGTTGCAAGTGAAGATTGAAGATATCAGCTTATGTTCAGGTTTTATTTTTTGAATCGATTAAGCCCTTTTTAAAGCAAAATGTCAAACTGTATCTTGGTTAGAGCTTCTGAGTTATGAGGATTTGCTGCTTTGTCTTGAGCCAAGTTGCCGTCTTGTAGTGCTGCACGATTCCTGATGAACACTGACACATCTGTACGCCAACCTTCGTTAATACAGAAGCAGATTTTCGAGAGGCGGAATCTGCTTCTGTATTAACGAAGGTTGGCGTACAGATGTCCCAGTGTTGAAGGAATCATGCAGCCCTCGCTTAGAATCACTTTTCATAGACTTCAAACCATTTTATTCACCGCGGGAGGACTCCTCAGGGCTAAAGTGTGAACCAGGAATCATGTGATGGTTGGTTTTGGATTGTTAGATATGTAAAAGATGTCACCTTTGCACTATTAGGAGACGTGTGTGTGTGTGTGTGTGTGTGTGTGCAATCGGTGAGGACGATAGAAGCAATATATGTACGTTCTGAATGTTTTAGGTCAGTCTTACCTCAAAATACTCGTTGTCCACCATCTTCCCAGTTTCCCTGGTGATTTTAGGTGTCAGGTAGTCGAGGGCCAGGGAGGCGATGCCGTGGGAGGCCAGCAGCGCTGAGCGATACTCCACCAACTTCCCCCCACCCCCCCACAGGTCCAGGAGGCCGGGGAACGGACCCGGACCTTCAGACGAGACAAAACAAATAAACAAACATCATCGTCGTGCAAACGATCCAACAGACTCAACTAACTCAACCACATCCAGCGAACATCCAGAGAACACCTCCCTCCAGACTCTGCTCTGGTCCTACCTGAGGGGAGGAAGAGGGTCGCTGTGAGTCCGCCCTCTGTAATCGGGATCCTGCGGACGCCGGGCGCCATGTACCAGCGCTCCACCACCACACCGGCCAACGGCACCTGGTCCACGAAGCCCTCAGTCAGGTAACCCTGGTACACTGAGACTGTGACCTCCATGGGAGTCTGGACATTTATCTTCCTCATCCTGAGGGATGGTGGTAAAGAGTTGACTCTGATACTGATTCAGTATTGATTGGTTTCATCTGAACATCTCTATCTTTGTTGGCTTACCTGAGCCCAGGTTTGCTGCCTGGAACTGGTCTGAGGCTCCACATTAGACCCATCGGTTCAACCCCAGAATATGTCCCGCCCAGACTGGGATCCTCGGAAACTGAAGTAAAAGGCATGAAGAAATATTTCTCATTTCAATGTTCATTCTTTCCGAACCCTTGCGTAGTTCTAAAACAAAATACGTTCAGGTCGAGGTATTGAACCGCATACCGTTCACAGTCCCAGTGGCGTTGGCGGTGTAGTGAGCGAACGCCTCCCAGCTGTGTCCGTCTTCACACTGGTAGAGGGCGTAGACGGTCAGCAGGGAACCAGGGAGGACGTTCTGGACCAGGACGATGAACTTCTCGTCCATGAGCCCTCTGGACGGCTGGACGGACAGCTTCACGCAGTACTGCTTCCTGTCCATCCTGAACTGAGACACAAAACAACCAGAGACAGATATGATAAAATAATCAAACTAATCGGACTGGACTGATACCACGAGAGAGAAGAGAGGAAACTGTATTTCCTGATAATGGAAGATGGTGAATTCAGTTAACTGGAAAGTTATGTTAATTAAATTCATCTGTTATTTACCTTTTTGTCCAAATGTCCAGACTTACAGTAGATCTATACATTTTATAGAAAGAGAACCCTTTCCGTCACAAATTCCCCTTCAGATTAGATTGTTTTCACCTGTTTCTAACTCTCCTTGTCATTTCAGGTCCTGCCATTCACACCCTATCATCACTCTGGTCAAATCACAAATAGTCCAGTAGGTCCAGATAGAAACTTTATTGCCGAGTTTGACTTGACAGGGTGTACAGAAATACCTTTGTAATTTGTACTTGGAAGTAGGTATTTGCATGGTTTCTGAACTCGGAAAAATAAACAAAGGAAAACCATTAAAGCATTGTGAAGAACGGCATGGCACGATATGCTCAGCACGGCCACAAGGTGGAACCATGAGGCCACAATGGTGACCGCTACCTACACTCAATCACCCCATTAAATGGGAATAGCTAACAGTTAGCAGCAATTTACCATCAAGGCATTTAGTTATATCACCCACAGGTAGGACACCAAGACTACAGACTGGGAATATAACAAATACTAACCTGTGGACATTAGTACCTGACTAAACTTACAGACTTAATATGAATTCAGCAAAACAATGAGTTTACAAACAAGTAAGGACCAAACGGAGGCGCATTGAATTAGAATGACCAGCAGTCACAGAAATGAAACTGAGCAGGAATCACCCAAACTGTACATACACCATAGACATATGCCTTTAAAGTGCCATATAAATGAAGTTATTATTATTATAGAGGCGGAGCATACCATTCTAAGAGGGGAGGTGGAACAGTCCAAGTGGTGTGAACTTTGTAACAGGTGGAATGTAAATTCACTCATGTATGCTGTGCAAAAGAACTAATTTGAGGTTCTTGTACTTCAGTTAAATCTTTTCTATTCATGACCCAACAGTGTGGTATTAATACTTAACGTAACGTTACTTTCAGTCCGAGTTCAACAGGTCAAAGTCTCATTTCATGAACCCTCAAAATGCTTCGTTATGGTGAATGAACCACTTACTGACCTCGGATCTGTTGTCTTCAGGGTTTTGTCGTCAGCGTCTGGAGACAAATCTGTGACTGAATCCGTGTGAATCAAACTCTAAATCAAACTTTTACTTCTGGTCTGGAGTTTAGCCTCAGTTTAGAGCTCTTATCTCCTCCCACAGAAACATCACCGCGTCCCGGACCATAGACTCTGGCTCAATCCCAAACCTCCGCACCCAGGGGACATTTCTGTCCCACTGTCAAATGGTGGAGTGTTTGAGGGCTCTCTCGCAGACAATTTGAGCCCTTTATGAAAACTTTCCATAAGTCAGCATTAGATGCAGACTTTGCTCAAAGCAATCACCCACAATTCATTGCAATGGGACGTCAAACACGGGGCAACCAGTGGAACCTTGGAGACGTAAAAACGACACCTGTGTGTGACGCCTGTATTAACATTTATACAGTAACATTAAGGATTAAAGATGGAACAACAAAACCACATTATCAGAGGATATTTATTAATTTATTTAGTCACACAAGATGCCACCTTTAAGTCACCAAAACTCCAGATTTAATCAAAAACACACAAAAGTACAGGCGTACTCATCTCTTTATGTTGAACGTTTACGTATCATGTGTCATATACTTGTAAAGTGCAAGTGGGATTATTAATTATTAATAAAGTAATTCTTCATCATCTTCTTCAAGAGTTGGAGAAGTTACTATTCATAAGCTCTGAAAAGCTATTTAGGCAAGACTTTATTTTACAGGTCCAACAATATCATAATCTTTTTAAGCAGATATCCAGGACTGAACGTTGGGGATTTCAAGGAAAAACTCGCAGGTTTAGCGTAGTTAGTGTGCGTAACGTTAGCGAGCGTCTGGTCGTGTATGTAGCAATAAAACATATCATCGTTCAACGATTCGTATGATATCTGACGAAAAGTGAAAATTTGTAACTGTAGACAAGTGATTCGCAGAAACATGTTTATTCATTTTGTATGTTATTAATGTAATGATGGTACATTTATATTATGACAGAATGCAGGATAAAAAAATAAAAAAACAGATCTCTGTCTTTATGAATCGATCCACAGAAAATGTAAATACGGTTCGATAATGTATTAATCAAAAACAATCCTCTGCTGTCGGCTTCTCCAGTGTGAGGTTTTGATGGTTTTCTCTGTTTTCTATCATAGTAAACTAAATATCTTTGGATGCTTTTGACCGAACCAATAAAACAGTAAGTACATGTAATCTCAAAAGGAACAACAGCTAGATGTCATCAAAAAAAATTGCAACCTTGAACATAAGCTGAAGAGTGTGATGATGAAAGCACTTTGTAACGTTGATGAGTAAATAAATAATTAAACTTTAATATTATTACCAGTTATTCATCTTTTGTACTGATTCAACCAGGAACTTCTCATGTCAATCAAAGCATGAAACGTGAGTTACGTAATATTATCTACGAGGACACATGAACAAGACTTTTACTTGCTGAACCAGAGGCTCCTGAAGTAGCTCTTCCCAGTTAGAGACTTCATAATTAACAGGCGTTGACTTGGTTACAGGTTGGAAAGTGAAGTTGCACCAGGGTTTGAGCCGCCGTACAGATTCTCCCTCAGAAAGACCAGCGTCTTCCTCCAGGCGTCTTCCTGAGCGCGAGAATGTGCCACCGTCTCCCCGCCCCACAGAACCATTACTGCAAAGACAACAGGCAACTGAAACAGCCGTCCAACCTCCAAACTCGAGTCGTCTCGCAGAGTCGGTATTAATTCATGCTCCACATTAAGACATATATACGCTACTGTGAGTCTACCGGTCATCCTCTTTACCGGTCCATTAAATATACAGCTGAGCAGTCTCTAAACTAAAAGTCAGCTCCTCTCCTTCATGTCGCATATTGACCGTTGTGGCTCCGCACAAAAAACACACTATCCAGATTCTTAATATAAAATAACAGAGGACTTTGTGTTCTTCTCTGAACCCCAACTGTCTTTAGCTTAGCATTATCTGTCCTCTTTTGTGTACTTCTTTAATCATGTTACCTTCGTGAGAGCAGGTGGCCTGTTGAGAACCAATCAAAATCCAGGCGTCACCTAAGATTTCAAACCATAACTACAAATAACATCTTTTAGGACACCTCTTGATCCCTAACCCTATTTTTAGGCATCTGCTCGAAAATTGCATACCCATACTAAAAAGAGTATATCTCGGCAACCACAAGGTGTATTTGAATACTTTGGGTGTTATAATAAAGGGAACACTTGTGAGATTTGTTCTGATGTGTAAACATCAGTGTATATGTTACTGGTTAAGAGTAAATGAAGATGGCACACAGCACAAATTGAACATTTTCAGGTTCGCCTAAAAGAAAAAAGGCACATTCAGGATATTTATTTCTTTGGAATGATGCAGCTGCAGGTCTAACCCTCTTCCAAATCATAGCACAATATGTGAACAGTCTCTCTGCAAAGTTTGACTTTGATAAAGTGAAGCACAACAAAATTAGAGAGGTTTTACTACAGAGAGTTCAGACGAGGTCTCCAAAATGGTCATTTTGGCACAATGTGTGCCATTTTAATTCTCTCATGTACCAAACTATATATTTCACTTGTATATCACTAATGGTGTTCAATTCATCCAAATACAGCAGTTTGGGCTTTATTTGAAGGCCAGAAACCTCTCTGCACCCTCTCTCTAGCTCTCTGTTCACTCGATTTTTTTCAGATTTCAGCCCTCCCCCTTACGCAGAGCCCTGTCTCATTGGTCGATTTCAGTGATTGACACCTCTTTCGACGCGTTAGAGCCAATAGAATTGAGCTATACACACGTGGAAATGATTGACAGCACTGTTAGCCAATCAGAATCAGCAAAGTGCCGTTCTGTGACACGTACTGGTTGTGAGTCATGAAAATTTCATCCCGCCTCTCATTCTCCTCCAATCACCTAGGGACGCCCGGACTCATTTAAATGTAACACAGGATGTAGCTGTAATGTATCCGGTGAAAAAAATACCAGCAAAATTATTTTATCACGGATAAACGACTACGGTAAGAGAAATTTTACAACAATCGTTTGATGAAGCGATGTGTGTTGCTGGTGTTCGTTGGCTCATATCTCGCTGATGCTTTGTTCTAGCTGGACTCCATGCATATGTCCAGAATCTGTGGACTGTCTGCTTTCTTTTGAGATATCGTGTGTGCGTATTGAATAAAATACCACAGCGGTAGAGCCAGAAATGTGGCGAGTGGGTTGCCTAGGTGGCGCTATATGGATTTTGATATTTGGTAATAACTTTAGTTAGCTTTTGAGTTGTGTTTGGAGTGTATCCTTGAGAGTCCTCCTTGTAGCCCAGGCTCTGCTGTTTAATCTGGTATGTGACATCATTATATTCGTTCTGATGAGTGCATTTTTGCATGAACCAGACAGCCCGCCCCCAGTTTAAAGAGCATCAGGAACCCCGTGAAGGTGTACCTACGTGTCTTAAGTGGGCCGGAGACTGTTTTGAAGTTGCTGAATCGGGCGAACGGCGTGAACGGAGGTTCGATGAGGTGACCGGCGTTCGGGTACGACAGGACGGTCAGCAGGTGTTCGTTCCCCGCCCGCTGCATCATCTCCTTCATCTGGACAACAGGAAGCAAAAAACTAAATCATTTCATAATTCTCAGATGATTTCATGACGCCTTCCTCTTTTGTATATATATATACACATATATATAATATGCCGTCATGTCAGTAAACTCACGTCCATTGCAGACTCGTAGGCGGGCCAGTTCTGATCGTCCTCCCCCACAACCAGCAGCAGAGGACACTGGAGACGTCCCACCTGCTCAGACACAAACAGCAGCAGCGTTTCAGCTTTTATTCATAAACCTCCAGTTTGGTCTTTCATACATCCCTTGCAGTCAGCTGTGGAATCATTTATCTGTGGATGTTTGAGACGTTAAAATATTAAAAATATTGTACGATTAAATGAAGCCAAAACTCAAACTAAAAAAAATAAGTAATACAAAATTTCAGACTGAAAACACAGTTAAAGAAACTGAAAAATGAACTGTTCGAGGAGTATGCAGAAAAGGTTCTGTCTGGTACTCACGTCCACTTTGAGTGAGGGGTCGGTGGGGATGGGCAGCACCAGATCTCGCCAGATCACATGGTTTTCCTCGTTGAATCGAGTCTTATCACCATTTCTGATAGGACAAAAGGGATAGATAGTTTGTCCTGAGGGCGGCGCTAGAGGAAAGATCACGGAATCTAAGGTTCATTCTCTGGGGAGCAGGAGAGTCATCAGCACATTTAACGACAATCTGCAGTAGTTGAGTTGTTGAAACAAAAAAATTCTGAAAGTAACTGAAGTCAGATCAACTTACTCGTTCATGTAAGCCAATATTTGTTCCACAGATCCGTCGATCGGCTGCACATGACTCCCACTAATACACACTGCACACCTGAGCTGGGAGACCACACACACACACACACACACACACACACACACACACAGGTTTACACTTGATCTGCTGAGACTGAAACCTGATATCTGAACTCATGATAAAGGACAAGAAAGATCCAATAAGTGTGATGGCAAATTTCCACTATGACTTGTCTATCTGTTTTTAATATCAGTGTTTTGTCCCTTTTTGTTTTTGTAAGGTTAATGAACGTCAGACATGGTCAGTGAGCGTCCGCTCAGGTTAACTGATATTGTGGGTGGGTCTTAATCAGGGGCATGATGTTGTCAGCCTCGATAAAGGGCTGAATGGGGATACAATCGGTGGACCATTCAGTGGTTAACCATTCAATGGTTGACCAATGAGAGGTCACTGTTGTCCAGATGTTCTAGTGATGAACTCCTCCTACCCCACCATGTGCTCAAGGCCTTTATGAGTCGTACACAACCAACACTCTGGGTTCTTCGTCCTTCAGACCGCATTGCATTCTGTACGACGGCTGAACCTTCCCTGCGCAGAGAATAACTACTTTAAAGACAAACTTCTTAATTTCAGTATCATAGGACTCACTCGGTACTATTGACGAGTCTTTTCCACCACAAACCTGCCGTCACGAACATGACCGACTGCCTCCTGGACTGATCATCCAGGAGGCTTCTACTTCTGCCTCTGTATCTCCAGACAAAATTCTGGAGAGGACCGATCCGGTTCCTGATCATCTACACTGGGATCCTAAAGGACCTGATTGAGTCCAAGATACCTGTCACGGAGACTACGTCCCTATTGTATGCAGTCTATGGCTTCAACCAGGGGAGAGACATTAAACTGGGTCAAGATGCTGGCAGTAAGTCTGTCATAGCCGTCTTACCTTCACGACTTGGGAATAAACCGCCATTCTGAGAGTGATACTGGTGCCGAAGGAAAGGCCCAACATGCCGATCCTGCTGCCGAGGATCTGAGGATGCTGCTCCAGGACTCTGTAGGCCGTCTGCAGCGGGGGAAACATGTCAGAAAAAGGTGTCACACATTGTTGGTAGATTCATTTCAAAAACATTATTAGTATCATCGTATACACATACATGAAATGTGACCTCTCCGTTTAAAGGGATAGTTCAGTGGCAGGAGTATCAGTTCAAGGGTAAGCTGTATTTATAGTGTTGGAACCGAACAGAAAGTGTAACGTATCTATGCTGTTTTTGTCAACGGAGTCTGATGGCTTTAAAGGGAGCACAGATAAGTGTCACTGTCAGTTCAGTTCCCCGTGGGAAAGGGCTGTCCGACCTCAAGACAAAGCGGTGAAAATGTTCTAAATATAGCGTACACTTAAACTCATATTGATTTATGTACATGAACTTTGTACTCGTTTCTGCAAAGAGCTCGTTTTTTTTCCATAAACACAACATTATGTCTCGGTTCTTTACAGGCTGCTGTAAACTGGGACTGATCTTTGACTCCCAGCTTACCTCTCGGTTGTGAAATCCTGTTTGAAGAAAACTGTCAGTTGGCTTATCTTTGTCTCATTTACGTCTTGAAAACTGTATTCGCACATCTGTTCTTGAAGCGAAAGAATTTCTATCTCAAATGTATCTGTTTTTTCTATTAAATGTTTTTTTGCGTATCTGAACTGAGGGTCTAAGGATAGAAGGTGTCAAACTGTCTGAGACGAATTCATAATTTGTGATTTTTTTTTTGGGCTTTTACTTCTATGTCACTGCTGGACAAAAGGTTAAAGATTAATCAAAAACCTTTCCTGCCTCCAGCCAACGAAACCTGGTGCCAAAGTGTCAACCTAGTGAACGTTTATTAATATATCACACCACATGAGGTTCATCTTTGATGTGGAGAGTTCATTAAGTCTTCGAGGGTCAGGCCCTGTGTTTAGTGGACATGTTGTAATAATAATAATAATAACAGTATTTCTAAAATCCTGCGGTCCATGAAGGCACAAACATTACGACTTCCTCCAGTTATCTTTAATTGCAACACTAGTGTCTGATCTGTAAGAGGTGAATGAACCGTTGCTTTGTTTTTTCGGGGATTACTGACACATTAACACAAAGATAACAGACACACATCCTGGTGTCTGCAGAAAAGACTTCTAAACATAGCTCAACACGTGGAGATTGTTGCAAGTGAAGATTGAAGATATCAGCTTATGTTCAGGTTTTATTTTTTGAATCGATTAAGCCCTTTTTAAAGCAAAATGTCAAACTGTATCTTGGTTAGAGCTTCTGAGTTATGAGGATTTGCTGCTTTGTCTTGAGCCAAGTTGCCGTCTTGTAGTGCTGCACGATTCCTGATGAACACTGACACATCTGTACGCCAACCTTCGTTAATACAGAAGCAGATTTTCGAGAGGCGGAATCTGCTTCTGTATTAACGAAGGCTGGCGTACAGATGTCCCAGTGTTGAAGGAATCATGCAGCCCTCGCTTAGAATCACTTTTCATAGACTTCAAACCATTTTATTCACCGCGGGAGGACTCCTCAGGGCTAAAGTGTGAACCAGGAATCATGTGATGGTTGGTTTTGGATTGTTAGATATGTAAAAGATGTCACCTTTGCACTATTAGGAGACGTGTGTGTGTGTGTGTGTGTGTGTGTGCAATCGGTGAGGACGATAGAAGCAATATATGTACGTTCTGAATGTTTTAGGTCAGTCTTACCTCAAAATACTCGTTGTCCACCATCTTCCCAGTTTCCCTGGTGATTTTAGGTGTCAGGTAGTCGAGGGCCAGGGAGGCGATGCCGTGGGAGGCCAGCAGCGCTGAGCGATACTCCACCAACTTCCCCCCACCCCCCCACAGGTCCAGGAGGCCGGGGAACGGACCCGGACCTTCAGACGAGACAAAACAGAAATAAACAAACATCATCGTCGTGCAAACGATCCAACAGACTCAACTAACTCAACCACATCCAGCGAACATCCAGAGAACACCTCCCTCCAGACTCTGTTCTGGTCCTACCTGAGGGGAGGAAGAGGGTCGCTGTGAGTCCGCCCTCTGTAATCGGGATCCTGCAGACGCCGGGCGCCATGTACCAGCGCTCCACCACCACACCGGCCAACGGCACCTGGTCCACGAAGCCCTCAGTCAGGTAACCCTGGTACACTGAGACTGTGACCTCCATGGGAGTCTGGACATTTATCTTCCTCATCCTGAGGGATGGTGGTAAAGAGTTGACTCTGATACTGATTCAGTATTGATTGGTTTCATCTCAACATCTCTATCTTTGTTGGCTTACCTGAGCCCAGGTTTGCTGCCTGGAACTGGTCTGAGGCTCCACATTAGACCCATCGGTTCAACCCCAGAATATGTCCCGCCCAGACTGGGATCCTCTGACACTGAAGTAAAAGGCATGAAGAAATATTTCTCATTTCAATGTTCATTCTTTCCGAACCCTTGCGTAGTTCTAAAACAAAATACGTTCAGGTCGAGGTATTGAGCCGCATACCGTTCACAGTCCCAGTGGCGTTGGCGGTGTGGTGAGCGAACGCCTCCCAGCTGTGTCCGTCCTCGCACTGGTGGAGGGCGTAGACGGTCAGCAGGGAACCAGGGAGGACGTTCTGGACCAGGACGATGAACTTCTCGTCCATGAGCCCTCTGGACGGCTGGACGGACAGCTTCACGCAGCATTGCTTCCTGTCCATCCTGAACTGAGACACAAAACAACCAGAGACAGATATGATAAAATAATCAAACTCAAACTCTGATTGAAAGGCGGCCCTGCTCTCCACTTAGCCACGGTCACCCTGTACCCATGTAGACTGTATAGACTGTATACTGTATATACTGTATATATACTGTATATAGACTGTGTATATATACTGTATATACTGTATATAGACTGTATATACTGTATATACTGTATATAGACTGTACATAGACTGTATATAGACTATATGTACTGTATATACTGTATATATACAGTATATAGACTGTGTCTATATACTGTATATACTGTATATAGACTGTATAAAGTGTATATATACTGTATATAGACTGTATATAGATTGTATAGACTGTATATATACTGTATGTAGACTGTATGTAGACTGTATATATACTGTATATAGACTGTATATATACTGTATATATACTGTATAGAGACTGTATATAGACTGTATATAGACTGTATATACTGTATATAGACTGTATAGACTGTATATATACTGTATATATACAGTGTCCCTGAGATTTCTGTTATTAAATATTATAGTCTTGTTTTAGATGCTTGGTCTGTCAAAGCACTTTGTAAACTCAGTTTTTAAAGGTACTCTATAAACAAAGTTATTATTATTATTATTATTATTATTATTATTATTATTATTATTATAAGTTACATTCCGCCGCTAGCATTAAAGTTAACACTTCCAACGAGTCCTTCAACAGAGAGACAGAGAAGTCTCTTCTACTGGAATTCAACCGGTCAAAGTCCCGCAAACGTCTCATTTCATGAACCCTCAGCTGTTCCTCGTTGTCGTGAATGAACCGCTGACTGACCTCGGATCTGTTGTCTTCGGGGCTTTGTCGTCAGAGTCTGGAGACAAAGCTGTGACTGAATCCGTGTGAATCAAACTCCAAATCAAAACACAGCTTGTACTTCTGGTCTCGAGTTAAGCCTCGCCGTGTGGAGCTTTTTTCTCCTCCCACATCACCACGTCCCGGACCATAAACTAGATTATATAACAAGACAGGACACAAGATGGCGCCTTCGAGCCACCGAAAGACCCAGTCCCAAAGTCCCCCTAAAGCCTCAAACCCTGAACCATTGACGTACAATCGTGGGTGTTTATGTTGTACTTTGTACTCCCTGACTAGAACGTCTTCCAGGCTCTTTCCTCACAAGATGAGAGGTCATTTCACATAATCTATTTACTCGGGGGGGGGGGGGGGGTTTGGTTAAAACAGCTTCAATAACAAAATCAAATATTGGATGAATAAATAAATAAATATCCTTTGATAAATTGTTTTTCGCTGTTCCATCTTTAATCCTTAATGTTACTGTATAAATGTAAATACAGGCTGAACACACGTGTCCTCCTCTTTGTTTACCTTTTTTTTTTTTAAACCCTGGTTACACCGTGTTTAAACGTCACGTTGCAATGCATTGTGGGTAAAGTCTGCGTCTAACGTTGACTTAAAGGGTTTAAAATGTCACTCTCGGTGATTTGACAGTGAAACAGGAATAAACTCGTGAGGGTGGAAATCTGGGATTAAGTTCATAGGTTTAAAAATAGTAAAATAATGAAGAAGTTTATCTTTTTATTCTTCTTTTTTCACTTAAGCTAAAGGCTAGTCGGCACTAGCAGCTACGCGGACCGGAAGCTCCCTCCTTCCCAACTGTCGAGCGGTCGAGTTGCATCATGGGTAACGTATTGTGTAGAAGGCACGAGATTAAGGAGGGTGTGTCTCTGGTTCTGCTGTTCCGCTCCGTTTCTTCTTAAGACCGGAAATGTCATAGAAGTGAGACGTTAATAAATATAAATCAAACCGACTTATACAAACAAAAACAATTCTGAATCTTGACGATATTGTGATTTATTTGATAAATGTAGTTTATCATAGAGGGGGAATTATTGTGTGTTTTCCTGTTTTTAATATCAAAACTCAGTTTTGAGGATTTCTTTTAACAAAGTGACATTTTTATGATTTCTGAGGAGGATTACATGTGTTTGACTGATATCAACCAATGTGTGTTATGAAACCAGGAACATCCTGGATTATAGACTACAGTGGGTTTACAACTAATACAAGCTTTTATTAGTTGTAAACCCACTGTAGTCTATACTTCAGTGAATCTAGTGAATCAACAACAGATGAACTGAGGAAAGATCAGCTCCACTGCTTGTTTGACAATCACACTACAAGGAAAAGAAAACGTTCTTATTTATGACTATGTCTTATTGGATCTTACTATAACATCTGTTATATTTGATATACTATTTATGAATAGTTATTATCAGAGGATCAGCTCCTCTTACACAAGACACAAACAAGTGGAAAGGAATAAATAAGAATACTCAATATTATACGCCCGTGATTAACAGAAAACAAAAGAATGAAATGCTAAATCTGAACAGAGGACAATACGTTTGACTTCATGCTGCTGGTGGAACCAGAAGACCCTGCACACCCTCTGACCTCTGACCTCTGAAGAGAAAGAGGAGGTGAGGGAGATGGGGGGGGGTGCTGTTAACCAACTGAGTGCACAACAACAAAGTGTCGTCGGCTGGTTGTCTTCCATCTGTCCCTCGGGGGCCCCTCTGACTTCATGAGGAGCTGAAAACATGTAACCTGTACCGGCCAGGGTTCCTCTGGTTCCTCTGGTTCTCGTCATTCA
The DNA here is from genome assembly GCF_023349555.1 of Cebidichthys violaceus. Classification (NCBI taxonomy): domain Eukaryota; kingdom Metazoa; phylum Chordata; class Actinopteri; order Perciformes; family Stichaeidae; genus Cebidichthys; species Cebidichthys violaceus. The sequence goes on from NW_027176483.1 coordinate 2,437,247, forward strand.
TGTGGAACCTCTGCGTTTCAGTTCCTTAATAAAGGAACACTCACACATTTTGGGAAATCCAATCTGCCATTTCAAGGCCTTTCTACACACCTTTATTACTATTACTGAGTTGTAACTGAGTTAAAATTAGAAGTTTTTTTGTATGAAAACACCAGATGTAAATAAGCCTGGCGGTCTGATTTTCATGTGGTTCTTCTAATTAAGATCTGATGCTGTTTTTATACACAGAACGACGAGCGCTGCTCAACTTTCAATATTGGACGAAGAGAAATAAACATTTAAAACTACAGTCGGGTCAAATCGTCCGTCAAAGAAAAATGAATTATGTTTTGATATCACACAGTCGTGTTTTCGAGACCAGATCTGCAGCAAGAACCTCAAAGTGACGCTCACTGATGTCAGAGATCAGCGTCTGTAGATCAGAGCAGCTCTTCTTCAAAACAGCAGCGGCCTCCTGGATGCTACGACGCTAATCGTGCTAATAACGCATAAAATGTGAAAAAACATATGGAGACGAGTTAAGAGGTCAAAGGTCGGCTGGTGAGCGACGCCTCCTCGCCGCCTCCCCGGCTGTCTCACACACACACACACACACACACACACATTAAATCACTGTGACTGGTTAAGGGGAAGCGGACTGAAACGCTCAGCTGCTTTAAAATGTATTCGTACATTTAATATTCATGGTGTCACACATCATTGTCTTCTTATTCTGACGGGGGGGGAGGGTGGGGGTGAAAGGGGGAGCTGGTGGAGGTTAGGGGTGGAGGAGGGGGAAGGGGGGGGGGGGGGGGGGGGCGCTCATTCACAACAAAGAGACACAAAGGAGGGAGACACATGTTTCCATCAGGACTGAGGCCGCCTTGTGTGGTTTGACGGAAATCTGAGTAATCTGAGGAAACATTTTAATAAAGTGTGAAATGGTAAAACATTTTATTACAACTGTGCACGTTTTAGAAGCGTTCCTTTGTACGTTCCTCAATTTTCCAACATTATCCGTTTGTTGGTTGAACACTGAAGCGACAACAACCTTTATCTTATGAAAGTACTTTAATAGAATTGGTCACAAAGTGCTTCAGGCTAACTGTTTCCCCCTGCTTTTGTGCTAAACTAAGCTAAGCTAAGCATCTGCTCGCTGTAGCTTCTTATTTCAACAGATGTGAGAGTGACATTGATCTATTGATCCAATTTTCTCCACCAAAAAAGAAAAAGAAAATAATTCCCCAAAGCAATAAGATCAACAACCAATAAGATCAACAACCAATAAGATCAACAACCCGTCAGCACCTCTCCTACACGGGCAGAACCAAAAGAAACTGTTCCATTCATGAACTCCCACTGTTTTTCTGCTGTGAAAGGTTTAACAACCAGTTTAAGACGGGTGTGAACATGGTAATTCCCAACACACACACACACACACACACACACACAGACATTGGTACTTTAACTTAAAGTGTAAACTTAAAATCTGGACTTTGACTGAATTGCCTCTCTCCTGGAAATTCAAAAATAAAAGTACAAACACTCGGTTCATTGTCTGCTCTTCGCAGGCACCTCCTGTCACCAATATCACTGCTGAGACGGGTACCAATGATGTTCTGGGTTAATAATAATTGGATAATATGGTACAAGAAACAATTGCTTTTTACTTTTGATACATTTAGTGCTTTTTATTGCTGATGTGTTGTTGTTTTCTTTCCACTAAAGTTGAATTTTGAATGCAGGAATTTAACTTGTACGTGCTCCTTTTTAAAAGGTCTGAATACTGTTTTCCACCAGTTCACGCACCATCGGGGCTCCTTAATGCACCATTTGTTTAAAGAAGACTAACTTGCTTCACTTCACTATAAATAGGCTCTTTTTTCCTCCACTGAGAGAGACGGCCATTTAAAGTCTGAACTCTGGTGGTGAGGGGACAACGCTCGTCTTTGTGATGGAGGCTTGATGAGCTGACAAAACCACCTCTAATTATATGAAAACTCTTTTCAACCTTCAGTTATGACTTCATGACTTCCTGCGCACACTTTACCCCGGCCCTTTCCTTCAGTCGGAGTTAAAGAGACATTTCATTGTATTTCCTAACACAGAATCCCTTCATTTTAAAATCTGAAAATTCAAAATAATGCACTGATTAATAAAAAGAATGAATCATAATGAGATGTTAGGGGGCTGATACATAAATACATTAATGTACAGTAAGAAATGACTGTATTATTAATGTTTTATCTGGACATTTAAGAGGATTTTATAAATATAGAAATTAAATTCCGGCATGGCTTTCATGTTTAACTTTACGGTTATTTTAACCCCTTTAATCACACAGATAATCTCATCAAAAATAAAACCTGAATATATATTATTACAATCGGTTTATACCTTAATAAATGGGTTGAACTGGTGCTGCTGCAGATTCTAGGACACAACGAACAAAAAGTCATGTAACATATCGACTTTGAAAGGGTTTGAACCGCTTGCATATCTTAACTTAAAGTGTTCATAATTGGAATTTGTAGAATACAAATTAAGGGGAAAGTCATTTTACTTTAAGGGACTTTTTCGAGTGCAGACGTTGTTAAAGGGTTAGTTTTGTGTCTCGTGAAATGAAAGGACACACGAAGGGATGTTTTAGCGGTAAATGAAGATTGAATAATGTTTTGAATGGATTCTTGTTTCACGGTGACGTGAGGTCACGGTCGAGGGGAATGCCTGAGATATCATGAGGACGGCGCCACGGCAACAATGACATCACCACTTCAAACCCTGAGTGTGTGTGTGTGTGTGTGTGTGTGTGTGTGTGTGTGTGTGTGTGTGTGTGTGTGTGTGTGTGTGTGTGTGTGTGTGAAGGCTGTTTTTAGACTGACCTAGTTCCGCGTGTAAACACGGAGATCATAGAGCGCGTGTCACCTCACCATCTACTCTCTCTGTGTGCCCGTTCGTCAGCCAATCAGAATGTGTTATCTGTCAGCCAGGAAAGGTAAAGGAAGAAGAGTAACACATCACCCTCACTTCCTGTTTTGAGGCTGGACACTCTCTGTTCTTTTTCAAGGTGTGCGTACCCTCACGCACATGGTCTCCTCACAACATTATCAAGACCGACAGCCTGTCCATGTGACGTTGATTTAACGGTGTTTAGTGGGATTAATTGTTCATTCAGAGGGGGAGGAATCTGACAGCAGTTTGAACACACTGGAGGCAAAATGTCTCCAATAATAACACCAGTGGTAGAAAGTTACTCCGCTAAAGTAACTAGTTACTAAAGCTGTCAGATCAATGTAGTCAATTCAAAAGTATATTTACCTCTGAGATGTCTTGGAGTAGAGTACAAGTACTACAAAACTGTACTTAAGTGCAGTACTGGACTAAATGTACTTGTACATATTGTGGAATATGGAGCCAATACAAACAACAAGAACACAAATAAGAATAATCACAATAATAATAAACTTTATTTACAAAACAAAGTGGGTGAACAGGGATTAAAACACAGGAGTGCAATTTGGCAAATGAAACAATATAAAAACAATAAAAGGGAATAAAATACACAACAATAATAATACGTATTACTATAAATAATAACAATAGTATTTTTAATATTATTATTACAAAACAGATAAGATATGCTGGACATAAAACAATGTGGTAGCATTATTAAGAATCTGTTTTCTTAAGATAGGTTTTGATTATAAAAATGATTCTGCAGCCTCAGATCTTCAGAGACCTTTTATTTGAGGACAAACACAGATCATCTAAAGTGAGTTTTAACTGTGAAAGGCAGCGAAGCGGACGGCTCCCATCATGCGGTCGGACCGATAACCTGATTAATGTCCACAGAGAGAAGCTCATCCGTCACTGATTTGGAGCTCTGCTTCCTGGCTTCGGTCCCAGACTCAAGCTCGCGGGTTGCGGAGGGCACCGTCGTGTCCCGGCCCGACCTCGGCCACTCGCCGCCAGCTGCCCCGCCCCGGCCGCCCGCGGTGCCTGGCTCTGCCTGTCGTTAGCCCCCATCATCGTTGTCGCCCGGTGCCAACAGGAAACCGAGGCTGCTGCAGGAAACAGAAGCTCTGTGTGAGGACAAACACTGCAGTTCACATGGAGCCAGCGGCACTGAGAGACTGTGTGAGACGATCAGATTGACGTTTAAACAGATCCTGATGATGATGGAGGACTTAAAGTCATACAAATACTCTCATAGAGTCCGTTGTATCTCTTCAAACCCCTTTTAAATTACTTCTTTTATATAAATCACAGCTTTACACATTACATTTTATGTTTTAGATGGTAAAAATATAATTTGGCTTTTTAACTGACCGTAATGTAAAATCAACAAAACTACAAAGAGACGCAAAATAGCAACAAAAAGACCAAAACAGTTACAAAGTGATCTAAAACAACAACATAAAGACTCAAAATAACCACAAAAAAGAGACCAGACAACTATAAATGATGTGTGTCTTGGTCTTATATGTAGGAGAGGTGATGGGGCCCTTTGCATGTCTGTGCCCAGGGGCCCATTGTCTCATAATCCACCCATGTATCTTTACTCCTCCCAACTGTAACTACGTCCAATCTATACGTCCAACCACTCACACGATCACTCAGCTCAGAGGTAAGTGGTATCTGGCCAACAGAGACGCATGTATGTGGCTGAGTGTAAACCAAAACGTGTCACAATGCATCTGGCTTTTGACCGGATACGAGTCATTTGAAATAACAAGAGTTGACAGGGTCTCTGTTGTGTCCACGTCTCTTTCCCGATCATTTTCATCGCATCTCATCTTCGACCGCTCATCCTGGATCGGGTCACGGGGGCAACAGCTCCAGCAGGGGACCCCAAACCTCCCTTTCCCGGTGCCACATCATCCAGCTCTGACTGGGGGGATCCCGAGGCGCTCCCAGGCCAGTCCGGAGATATAGTCCCTCCACCTGGTCCTGGGCCTCCCTCGGGGTCTCCTCCCAGCCGGTCGTGCCTGGAACACCTCCCTAGGGAGGCACCCAGGTGACATCCTCACCAGATGCCCGAACCACCTCAACTGGCTCCTTTCCACGCAAAGGAGCAGAGGCTCTACTCCGAGTCCCTCACAGATGACCGAACTTCTCACTCTATCTCTAAGGGAGATGCCCGCCACCCTCCTGAAGAAACCCATTTCGGCCGCTTGTACCCGCGATCTAATTCTTTCGGCCATGACCCAGTTCACATGACCACAGGTGAGGGTAGGAACGAAGATTGCCCGGTAGATAGAGAGCTTTGCCTTGCGGCTCAGCTCTCTTTTCGTCACAACGGTGCGGTAGAGCGACTGCAGTACCGCCCCAGCTGCTCCGATTCTCCGGGCAATCTCACATTCCACTGTTCCCTCACTCGCAAACAAGACCCCGAGGTACTCAAACTCCTTCACTTGGGGTAAGGACTCATTCCCTACCCGGAGTGGGCAATCCACTGGTGAGAACCATGGCCTCAGATTTAGAGGATCATTTTGTATTTCCCTTTACTCTAACTTAAACCCAGCCTTACCCTGAACCCAGACCCTGAAGGGAAGCACTACAAGAAACATTATTTGCAAGAGAACAAAAACTCGTATTTATTTTTGCCACCGTGTTCCCATGATCTCAGAAAACACATTATTACCGCTAAGAGAAATGATGGACATTTAGCACAGAGCTGTAGAAAACACATGTCTTAGCGTAAGAAGATATCGACAGTCCAATAAATCCCAGAGCAAGTGGAGCCGTTACTGCAGCATGAAAGCGTCCGGCAGCCGGAGCAGAAAAGTCCACACGGTTCCACTTCTGGGGAAACCTTTCATCTGCCGTCGGGGCTTCCAGGTTTTACCGTCGACGGCAAACTCCTGAGTCATGCTCCTGTTGAGCGTGAGCACCGAGTCGCCTTTCACCACCGCCGTGAACAGCGAGCCTTTGCTATTGGCGAAGTGTCCGGGCAGAGACGACCACTGGCCCGAGTTCAGATTATAACAGTCCATGAGGCATCTCAGGAAGTCGTCCGACGGCCCGTTTCTCACCACGTACAGGTCGTCCCTGTGGCCGACCATGCAGTGGCCGTAGCTCTGGCGCCTGATCAGCGTGGTAACCAGCCGCCACTCATCCGACCCCGAGACGTATTCGTAGATCTCCGTGGTCTCCATCGGCTTCCATAAGCACACAAATATCCTGCCCATGGCTTTGGTGCACGCCGCTCCCGCCGCCGGTCGAGGTAAGTGAGCGGCAAACCCCCACCTCCTGCTCTCTACGTCGTACGTTTCCACGGATGACATCAACGTCCGCTCGTACTCTCCTCCGATGGCGTAAAGACGTCCGTCTACTCCCACGAGGCTAAGGTTGTATCGCAGCTGTGCCGGACTGGAGATCCGGGTCCAGCTGTTGTTTTCAACATTGTAGCAGAAACAAGAGTCCACGACTCGTTTGTGAAGTGCATGAACTCCCCCGACGATGTAAAGTCTGTTGTCTAAAACGGTCACTCCGGCCATGGAGGTGCTGGCCTCTGGCGGAAGATCTGTCAATACCTTCCAACTGTTACCGGTTTCATCCAGGTAGCAGACCGTCCTGGAGGCGGCGTGCACCGTTTCATCCACGCCGCAGGTCACATGAGCGCCCACAGCCACAAAAACCCTCGGGGTCAAAGACTCCACGTAGGAGATCAGCTCTGGCGTCAAGGATTTCCGAACCTCCGCCTCCAGGTCGGCGTACATGTCTCGGATGAACAGCGCGGCGGCGTGGTACAGATCCATGAGGCCAAACGTCGCAGCGGTGTGATACATCAGCAAACAGTTGTCCGAGTCAATGAGGTCCACGAGATGCTTGGTGAGCTGCGCCACCTGCAAGAACGCGGCGCATTCGATGGCCTCGACGATGTCGTCGCCGTCCAGGTCGGGAATCTCACCTCGCAACACCACCAAGGCAATGAGAAAACCTCGAGCGCGCAGAGACTTGAGGTGGATCTCTTCCTGCCGACACTCCTTCATCCCGGAGCGATACAGAGCTCGGAAATAGCCGCAGCTCTGAACGAGAAACGTCTTGTCTTCGGAGAAGTGAGTGTCTCCGACCACGATGGTCAGCTTAGCCGAGGAGCAACATGGCGGATATCCTTCGTCTTCACCATCACAGCTGCTGCCGTCCTCTGCTGACATTGCAATATTCTCTGACGATGACGCTCGAGAAAACACTCGTCGTGAAAATGAAACCAGAAGCTGAAGCGTTGCCAAAAGTCCTGGAGAGAAGTGACTCGGTACAAAGCTGCTTCACGCTCTGTTCTTTCACAGCGTTCTAAAATAGATGCAGATAAAAATAGAGGAGAACAAATGACATGAGTCACATTTCACGTCGTGGGCAGCATGTGAACACATGGTCGGTGATATCTGCTGCTGCACACTTGCAGGATCAGTTCAACCAAAACACCAGAGTGCATTTCATCACTTAGATTTAGTGGTATCGACGATCCATACAGTAGCCTATTAGAGCGGAGGACACTGAGGTCTCAGTATTCTGTATTTTATATGTAAAATTTGGGCATTTAGCAATCTACAATTAAAAAATTAACACATGGCAAATTCCCATTTTTTTAAGTGTCCATATATTTAAAGACAATTACCTTCCGACCAGAATTGTATTTCTTGTAGAGAGGGATTTGAAAAGACATTCAGACGTTCATGTTGGGAAGTGAAAACTAAACTCTAACACTAAATACAATTTCAAAAAGTCCAATGCTTTTACATTTGGGGAATATGTACTGAACATTTCTATAAGATGGTACGCAGTTCTCATGGCAAAATGAATGAAGTTGTATCATACCAACATATGTCAGTGTCTTAAAGGAAAAGGTTGGAAATCTATTATTTTTTTACCTTTACACCTAACTCTCAATAGGTAGATGTACAGACAGAGAGTTAGATGAGAGGATTGATTCCAGTTTGGTGTCTTAAATATAAGAGTACATTAGCTTAGCTTAGCAAAAACACTGGAGACAGGGGGAAACAACTAGCCTGGCTCTAGCCAAAGGTATCAAAATCCACAGGCTAGCTGTTCACCCATGTTTCCAGTCTTTATGCTAAGCTATGCTAACTGGCTGTTGGATGTACCTTTACAGTTGTGGTCAAAAGTTTACATACACTTGTAAAGAACATAATGTCATGGCTCTCTTGAGTTTCCAGTTATTTCTACAACTCTGATTTTTCTCTGATAGAGTGATTGGAACAGATACTTCTTTGTCACAAAAAACATTCATGAAGTTTGGTTCTTTCATGACTTTATTATGGGTTAACAGAAAAAGTGACAAAATCTGCTGGGTCAAAAATATACATACAGCAACATGAATTAGCAATTTTGGTGACTTAGAAAGTTGTGTCAATGAAATGAGCTTCATAGCATGGCCTCTTAACTTCTTGTGAGTGATTATGAGTGACTACAGCTGGTGACTTCTCTGAGGCCATTTAAATAGGGCTCATTGGATACAAACGCCCACAAACGCTACAATGGGAAAGTCAAAGGAGCTCAGCATGGATCTGAAAAAGCGAATCATTGACTTGAACAAGTCAGGAAAGTCACTTGGAGCCATTTCAAAGCAGCTGCAGGTCCCAAGAGCAACAGTGCAAACAATTGTTTGTAAGTATAAAGTGCATGGCACTGTTTTGTCACTGCCACAATCAGGAAGAAAACGCAAGCTATCACCTGCTGCTGAGAGAAAATTGGTCAGGAGGGTGAAGAGTCAACCGAGAACCACCAAAAAGCAGATCTGCCAAGAATTAGAAGCTGCTGGAACACAGGTGTCAGTGTCCACAGTCAAACGTGTTTTGCATCTCCATGGACTGAGAGGCTGCCGTGCAAGAAGGAAGCCCTTGCTCCAAAAGCGGCACCTTAAGGCTCGACTGAAGTTTGCTGCTGATCACGTGGACAAAGACAAGACCTTCTGGAGGAAAGTTCTGTGGTCAGACGAAACAAAAATCGAGCTGTTTGGCCACAATGCCCAGCAATATGTTTGGAGGAGAAAAGGTGAGGCCTTTAACCCCAAGAACACCATGCCTACCGTCAAGCACGGTGGTGGTAGTATTATGCTGTGGGGCTGTTTTGCTGCCAATGGAACTGGTGCTTTACAGAGAGTAAATGGGATAATGAAGAAGGAGGATTACCTTCAAATTCTTCAAGATAACCTAAAATCATCAGCCCGAAGGTTGGGTCTTGGGCGCAGTTGGGTGTTCCAACAGGACAATGACCCCAAACACACATCAAAAGTGGTAATGGAATGGCTAAATCAGGCTAGAATTAGGGTTTTAGAATGGCCTTCCCAAAGTCCTGACTTAAAATCCCATTGAGAACATGTGGACAATGCTGAAGAAACAAGTCCATGTCAGAAAGCCATCAAATTTAACTGAACTGCACCAATTCTGTCAAGAGGAGTGGTCAAAGATTCAACGAGAAGCTTGCCAGAAGCTTGTGGATGGCTACCAAAAGCGCCTAATTGAAGTGAAAATGGCCAAGGGACATGTAACCAAATATTAGCACTGTTGTATGTATATTTTTGACCCAGCAGATTTGATCACTTTTTCTGTTAACCCATAATAAAGTCATGAAAGAACCAAACTTCATGAATGTTTTTTGTGACAAAGAAGTATTTGTTCCAATCACTCTATCAGAGAAAAATCAGAGTTGTAGAAATAACGGGGAAACTCAAGAGAGCCATGACATTATGTTCTTTACAAGTGTATGTAAACTTTTGACCACAACTGTATATTTATCGTACAGACACAAGAGTGATATTGTATGGTTTGGTAAACTTTAGAGGTTCTGGTTGGTGGATTTCGTTACCTTAGTTTGGACAGAGCAAGGCTAGCTGTTTTCCCTTGTTTCCAGTGTTTATGCTAAGCTAACTGGCTGTTGCATGTACCCTTATTTACTGTACAGCCAAGAGAGTGGTAATGGTATGGTTTGGTAACAGTTCAAATATTTTCAGCAAGTTTTATTCCTCGTCACGAACATCTGAACTATGGAGCTTGACCTAGCAGCTGAAGGGTACATTAGCTTAGCTTAGCATAAACACTGGAGACAGGGGGAAACAGCTAGCCTGGCTCTGACAAAGGTAACACAATCCACCTACCAGCATTTTAGAGGTGGATTTCGTGACCGCAGTTTTGAACAGAGCAAGGCTAGCTGTTTCCCCTTGCTTCCATTCTTTATGCTAAGCTACGCTAACAGGCTGTTGGACCTTTATATTTATCGTACAGACACCACTCAGACAAGAGTGGTATCAATAATCTTGTCTAATTCTCTGCTAGAAGGCAAATTCACTGGAATTGATCATAACTTCATGATGATTATTGACATTTTTATTCACTATCTTGTGTATCTTAAAGTCCTTGAATATATGTGAGAGGGGTATCGATCGTCTCCTCTGACTCTCCGCCAGAAAGCAAATTTCCTAAAAATGTCTACTAACTACTATTTCTTTAAGGTGCAGCACTTAAATGAGTTGACGGGTCAGCAAGTCGTGACAAATTCAATGTACAAACACCAGATTAGAACAAATAAAACGATACAATGTAGTGTGTAAAGTCGTAAAAAATCCCTCTGTGATAATAAACAAAAAAATTAGACTTTCACAGCGATGTGATTAAAAAGGATGTGTAACTCTGTGAGAGGCTTTGAGCTCAGATCAGTGTGAGAAAAAAACAACAGCGTCTCTTTGTTTGCGTCTTCACATCTGTTTTCTGTCCGTGAGTATCTTTACATTCACTTACAGTGAAGTGGAGGAGGGGCTGACCTACATTTGGGTTCTGTTGGCCGCAGTAATACACCAGGTCATGTGACCCGGGCCCCGGCCCTCCTCGGCTCAACACTATCCCACCGGCTCCCCAGCAGTGTGTGAGCAGGCAAGAGGGGATTGTGGGAAATGCCAGTGGAGGAAATTAGAAGAGCAAAGACAAATGCGCTGTAATGCTGCAAGGTTTTGTTCACGCCAAGCAGAAATACAATATAGTGTGTGGGGAAAAAAGTGATTGAATTGAATACTCTACGGCACATTTTACCTGTCCTCTATCTCCTCAGCAGCAGACAAACAGACACAGTCAGAGGCGACCTGGTGAACGCAATGGTGGTGGTGGTGGAGACCAAAAAAGGAGCTAAAAGCGAGAAAAATATTGGACTTCCATTTATCAGGCGACACAAAGACTCCAGGTGTTACTCTGTAATTGCTGGATGTGGAAATAAGCAACTGTTTGTCATGTTGTGGTTCGAATTTTTGTTTCCGCTGGGTAAACTTTATGGAGCTTTTAGACTCTGAAGAGACAGATACGTCCATCAGGGGGTGGTGGAGACCAAAAGCAGAGTTACAAGATAGAGAATATTAGACCTAAATTAGTCTTGTGCCACAAACACAAAGACTCCTATTATTACTATGTAATAAGAAACATAAGTGAAGAGTTTGGTTTGTATTTAATGATTTAAATATAATGCATGTTTATGGAATTAGAAAATGATCAACATTTAAATTGAAACAGCACGAGTTAGACACCAAAAGAAAAAAATATATATATTTAGGATTTATGAAAACACAAGAAACTGTATATTCATGTGTAGAAATATGAACAGTATTTGTAGCATAAATCATTTTGAGTCGAAAAAGACACAGAATAATAATAATAAGAGAGAGTATGCAGGAGAACGTGAGTGATGACACAGACAACTACATATTTTACTCTGTCCCATGCGTGTGACCGTGGTGTTTTTGAAAGGCATTCTGGGAAATGTAGGAAACACTCTGCAGACGAGGGCAATGGGTTCACCAGAATGTAAACAATGAGAATGTGTCACATAAACATGTGTGTGTGTCACTAAATTACCTATTTATAATAATTATCACATCTTTATATTATTGACATTATTATTCTTATATATCAAATTGTTTTAAATATTATTTTACATAAGATTTTTTTTTTTTTTTTACGTGATTATTTTGAAGCATGGGCCGCAGCACTGCCGAAGCGGCGACCCTCTCTGAATCCCTGCGCCTCGTTCTACTACGTAAAACTAGTCCGCCTGCTTTATCATTCGCTTATGGTTCAATTTTCGCGTCACCGACTTTTAAATTCTACCACGAGCCGATACCACTCGTTGCATCACTGGATATCAACGTGTTAAGTGTTGGTTGTGAAGCGGAAGGTTCTGTGGGTTTTATTCCAACGTTCCGCCGTGGCGGAAGGATCTGTCTGATCTTTGTAAATAGTGGTGGTGGGCGGCCAGTGGCGCGCTTTCTGTGTGCATGCTAGTTCTAGTCTGACTGGTCTCGACCGGATTACCGATGGATATTCGACGTGTAACCGTCTCATTTTGGCCCTGAAGAAGAAGATACTAATACGCTAATATTTTCATTATTGCTTTTTTGGGAGAAGCCACGAGCAGCATGCTGCTCTCTAAGCTGGGCTCCTTCTCTCACATCTCGTCCAGCATGGATGTGCCGGCGAAGCTGCAGCAAGGTAACGGTCCTAGAACTAACTTTAAAAAAAACATCTTAAATTCAAAATATGTTAAAATTAACTCGGCCGATGTCTTCCGAGCATCACGTGTTCACGTCGTAGAGGTTAAAACAAGCTTAAATGTGGTATTTCTACAGAGTAAATCTAAATTATAATTTAAATTCACACATTTTTAGACCCAGACTGGATGTGTGCTGCAGCGTGACCTTAAAATAAAAACAGTCTGGGGCCATTTTGAAAAGCCAGGTGTTGTGTGCCAATAATGTGTAGTTATTTCGTTATAACAACTGTAACTCGTTATAACACTCTCTGTCCAAATCGGTATGTGTTTGTTTAAACTTAAATCTCACAGTTTACATCGTTTAAATTGGAGATGGTGATGCCGACAGTCCGCCATTTTTAAACGACACAAAACAACGGGGGTCATCTGAGGACGGTTGGCTCTGTGTGTGTGTGTGTGTGTGTGTGTGTGTGTGTGTGTGTGTGTGTGTGTGTGTGTGTGTACACAATTTTATATCTTTATTTTTTTATTTATTCTTTAGTCAAAGCGGAGAAGCAGCCGTTTGAGAAGCTGTACCGACTGGGCTCGGTGCTCGGCAGCGGGGGGTTCGGCACCGTCTACTCGGCCGCGCGCCTCTCCGACGGGCTGCCGGTAAGAAGAGCGCGGAGAGCCGCTTTGTTTTGGTCCCGCAGCACATGGCCGCTGCTGGGCGAGCACGCGTCAAGCTACACACACCGCAGGCGGCTGGGCTTCCGGTTTCTGCCTTCAAAAATAAAAGCAGCACTAAAGCGTTAGAAAATATAAAAGTTATTTTAATTGTAAATTGACTAAAACATCTTCCGATTATCCTAGCTGTTGTAGATAACAGATATATTTCACACATATTAGTTTTTTTCCCATATTCTACTTTCATATTTACCTACATTTCTATTTCGTGATGTTTTTCTTACTTAATCTAATTTATCTTGATCTCTTAATATATTTATTGTTCAGAATCAAAACAACGAGGTAAATTCCCATGTGTGAAAACCAACTGCGCATTATGCTTTGACTTTGTGCTTTTATTTGGAAGGCGTTGACTATTCCACGTTACTTCCGGTTTCCCCTCGTGTCAGCTGTGTAGCTTGACTCACCCCGGGTGTGCCTGGCATGTGGTCTTTGTTTTCACAAAGAAACGTGGTCTGTGACGCTTACACTGCCTCTTATAGTGAAAATCAATCGCGTTACTTCGCTTTATTCTCTTCGAGGAAACGGTAATAGTTACATGATTGATCATATTTTTATGAAATTACCCAAAAACTGGTGGGGAAATGCTTTTTTAATTAAATATGAAAGAAAAACAAAGAGCTTTGTGTGACTGTTAACAGTCAGAGATTCATATTATAGCAGTTTATTATGTGTTTTTTTTTACAGATAACCATCGTCTGCCCTCTTATATAGTGTGTGTTATAACTGTACGGTGTGTTGATGGCGTTTGTTTACATGCAGGTTGCTGTGAAGCACGTGTGCAGAGACAGAGTGACGGAGTGGGGCTCTCTGGTGAGATCATACATGCAGATATATAACTGTTGTATAACAGCTTCCTGTCAGTTTAATCACCACTTCAGCTACTATATTAGTTCATTCATCCTTTTATTAAAAGTGCCCGTGTACAAGATGACAACAATGAACCATTAAAACGCATTATTTACAAGGTCAAAAGACTAATTAGTCCCACATTTAGTAATTGCATGTATTTTAATTCATGCACAGCGAGCTGATGATCCGTTTCTTCCTCAGTGTGGCGCTGTGGTTCCTCTGGAGGTGGTGCTGTTGAAGAAAGTGGGCGGGGCGTTCGGCGGCGTGGTGCGTCTGCTGGACTGGTGGGAGCAGGCGGACGGCTGGCTGATGGTGATGGAGCGTCCCGAGCCGAGCCAGGACCTGTTCGACTACATCACGGAGCGCGGCGCGCTGGACGAGGCGGCGGCGCGCGGCTTCTTCCTGCAGGTGCTGGAGGCGGTGCGTCACTGCTACGGCTGCGGCGTCGTCCACCGAGACATCAAGGACGAGAACCTGCTGGTGGACCTGAGGACCGGGCAGCTCAAACTGATCGACTTCGGCTCGGGGGCCCTCCTCAAAGACGGGGCCTACACCGAGTTCGATGGTGAGTCCGATCAGCTGAGAGAATCTGAAGAGCCGTGGGGATTGTTTCTGAAAATCTCGACGTTTTTAAAATATCAGAAAGGTGTTTCGGGTCAGTGACTACCTTCCCATCATGCGCCGGTTCTGTAATGACACACTGTACCTGTAGTGATGTAACTCTCCTCCCTCCAGGCACGCGGGTGTACGGTCCCCCGGAGTGGATCCGGTTCCGTCGGTACCACGGCCGCTCGGCCACCGTGTGGTCTCTCGGCGTGCTGCTGTACGACATGGTGTGCGGGGACATCCCCTTCGAACAGGACGAGGAGATCCTGAGAGGACGGATCTACTTCAGATGCGACGTCTCCTCGGGTGAGCCGGAGCGTGACGGGGATCTCGCGACCAGGTTTTTACATCGACGTCTGAACAAAACCAGAGATGAGTGTTCTTCATCTCCTCCTTGTTTGTTTTTACTTCAGAGTGCCAGCAGCTGATTGGCTGGTGTCTGAGCCAGCAGCCGTCTGACCGGCCGACCCTGGAGCAGATCCTCCTCCACACGTGGGTGACCGGCAGCGACGGGCAGCGCACGGACGCCAACGACGGCGGCGTCACGCTCCACGCCATCACACCTGACTCCTCCCCCACTCAGCAGAGCCTCTGATTGGTCAGCGTTTGGCTGCTGGGAAGAGGTTTTTTTTTTTGTTTTTTTCCTTTCTTTTTCTAAGTGACTCTGTGCTCCACAGCGCCCCCCCCTGCTGTTCACGGGGGACGGAGCAGCTCCTCGTAGAGACTCGACACCCGTCGGGGTTCGTGTTCAGAGTGCCTTGAGTTTGAAAAGGAGTCGGTCTGTAGGCGTCGAGGGTCCGTCAGAGCTTCAGATAATTCAACTCTAACCTGAAACAAATGTGGTTGAATCCAGTTAGTTTCCAAAGAAAATGTTCTTTTTGTTTGTGCGGTTTAAACGAACGAGATGCGGCGCAGTCATTGGTTTTATAGCTGCAGTCGGGTCTCCAGTCTTTATGCTAAGCTAAGCTAACCGCCTCCAGGCTCGCATGTAGAGAGTGGTGATCTTGTTTCACTCTCCTCAACAAGAAGGGATGAACGGGATTTCCCAAAAATGTCAGAGCGTTTTCCTGTTCTCTGAGGAACTAAACAAGCCCCGCCCACCCGGTGATGTCATCATTGAGATGGGCTAAAACATGACTTTTTGATACTTTTACTGCATTTTCCTTCATCACAAACTGAAGTGTTACATTTAGTTTGATGTACAAATAGGCGAGGACTTTCCCCGATTTAAACTACAGACTGAAATTGATCCCAAAAGATATGTTTTTTTTGTTTTTTTTTTAATATGTCTGCTCCCCTCTTCAGGTAAAGCTTTATTTTTCTACAGTGTCGGTTCATGGAGACGGTTGGTTGGTTGTTTCTGTTGTTAAATGTTCTGTGTTGATAAACTTCTCTCTGCCCTCGGTCTCTGGGTGTAAAATGCACAGTCAATGCAAATATTCAGTATTATATTTTTTAATATACTGTATGCGTTTGTTTACATTTGTGTATATATATTTTTTTATATTTTTTTTATATATATATATATATATTTCTTTAGTAAAGAAACATTCCTCATCATTTGTTTATTTATTTAAGTTGTTGAACTTTTCTAAAATGTTTTTACTTTTTGTAATTTTTTATTTTTTCTCCTGAAAACGGGAATAAAATCAGAATCAGGATTCCTCACATTCTGATTCTGTTAGTTCATGTTAGTTCAAACTATTTTTTCATGGATGTTTTTTGAATAAAACTTGTTTGTATATAAACGGATTTTCTGTGTGATTTGTTTCCTCTTATACCTTTAAAAAAAAAAAAAAAAAAATACATAAATAATTAAGTCTAATAGAGGCGCAAAATACATGAATTTGAACTTTTGTTCATGACCGCCCTGAACAAACACTTAATTTTGAGACTATTTAATTGATAATGAAATGAACAATATAGGAAGACACAACTCTTTATTTCTCATTTCAAGGGTTAAAGAAGTCTCATAGTCTTCCATTAAGGCAATGTATGTTGAAATTGCTGAAAAACTTAATATAAAAATATAATTTATTGATGATTTAATTGCTGAATTGAAGGTAATCCATTTAATAATCATTGAAGCTCCACGAAATGGGCAAACAAACCCCTCAGTGAACACGTGGACACCTACAATGTTATGGTCTTCTAGTTCAAAGTGCGTCAAGATTAAATCGTTTGTGGGGCATTCATGATTTTTTTTTCATCCACATTTTTGTTTGAAATAAAATGTATCTGTATATTTTTATTTTGACACAAAACAAAAGTAATTTTACTTGGATCCAAATACTTAACCAGTGGTATTTCTGTGCGCACACACACACACGTAGTCTGCTTGTAGTTGTATATTAGATGTGTGTTGATTTATATCATTGGTGTTAATCAGTGATGGTAAAGAAGTAAACTCTTATATTTTAAGCAGCACGTTCTGTGATTATTTTGTGCACATGTGTTGTAGGAATAGCTGGTTGTTGTAGTCACTGCTTGAATTCAAACCGTCACTGTTCACTCTGAATGTGGATCGGTACTTTGACTGGCGGACACACATGACACCCAGAAACATCCCGAACAGAGAAAACAGACCCCACCACACACTTCTAGTGGGCCATAAGAGATCATTGAGAGGGATTCTTTTTGTATTTTTGTATTTTATCTTTATGAAATTCTGGCAAATTAAACTTTTTAATACAAAATATAGTTTCTATGCGGACGACGAGTTAAAATGTTGACTAAAAGTAATTATTTATTATCAAAATGATACAATGTAATTAACAGGAAATCACCTTTTTTACCAAAGGAACATTACAGCCATTTAAGGTAAACTCATAACATTGCTAATACTAAACTATCAATTTTGATTAATATTCAAATGAATAAGAACCAAATATCACCATATCAACAGCTAATAAATTGAAGTATTTAGACTTCCTGACTAGTAGTAGTAGTAGTTTGTAGCTGTAACTGCTGATGTTAACACATCTATCGGAAATGATGAGAAAACACCGACAGCATTAATCTGATATACATCTCAGCCTGTCCTGGTTGTCATGGAAACATTCCTATGTCTGCGGTCAGTCAGCAGCTTCTTGTGAAATCAGATATAATCAGTTTCACACAACCGCAGTTCAGAAAGGTGTGAATATGATCTGCAAAACTAAAGACGAGTCTCAGTAAAGCTCCACCTTGTCCTGTACGCAGACATAAACTGAGGACAGCACATGAGACAATCAGAGACAGACGGGCAGAGAGACGGTCCACCTGGACGTCATGGATCACCTGTTGATGATGCTGCTGTTGTTGTTGTGGATCTCAGGTAGGACTCTGAATTAGAGATGATGTGTTTTATTACAATATTTCTGTTGTATCTTTAAATCAGAGAACACACACACACACACACACACACACACACACACACACACACACACACACACATGGGTCAACCACAAATAACTCTTTTCAAATTGGATGAAATGCATATTTGTGAACAATGTGTTTAAACTCACAAAAAAGGTCTAATTTGTTCACTTTTCAAAGTGGTTAAATATATTTTTAACAGTATTTTTTAACTTCAACTAAAAAATGTCAGGTGGCACTACCGCATATTTCTAAATATATATATATATATATATTCATACTATTCATTATCACTAATACTTTGACAAGTATCCCTCAGAGTGTCTAAAGTGCCGAACACATACTTATTTTGTAAATGTGTTTTATATTTATAATAAATTAAGATTATTGCATTCTATTGTCCAGGTTTTTGGTATCTTAAGCATTCGATTTTACGTTTAAACTGAGAAAAATAATGATACAAATGTACAAATGAATACATGGAATATAATAATGATTATAGTTATGAACCATTTGGTCACCTTAACCTATTATTTATTGCTCTAAATTAATGTTTTACCGTGTTCCACCACCTGACATTTAGCAGTCGCACCACCTGCCAACATTAATAATAACAGGATTTATGCTGAATATTTGCATTTTTACTTCAAATACAAAAAAGAGTTTTTGTCAACAGTCTGTATTGAAGTTAAAGTAGTAAATAGTTCTTAGTATCATAGTAATCATGTTCAGTACATATAACTAGAAGAGGCTACAGTGCAATAGATTGATTAGATGGACAGACTGTAATGGATTGTGATTGAGCAACAATAAAGTCTTATTTTGATATTTTCATAAAGTAACACAAAAAAAAGTAATTTAAAAGTATCCAAATGAATTCATCAAACGTATTAACATTACATATAACATTAAATTAAAACGCTCAGCAACTGGAATGCAACACTACTACAGACTAAATACAAATGGATTGTGAACAAATACAGGTTTGAATTAGAAACTTGTGACAAAATATTTCAAAACGTGTTGAACCATGTAAGGTCAACATTTCAGCTACAAACACACGAAAGAAACAGTAAAACTGAAAAACTATTTCATTGAAATTTCACAAAACAGTTCAAGATTATTGCAATCAAATAAAAAACTTCCTACTGAAAAATATAAATCGATGTGTCATTAATTATTGACTGCATGAACTGTACCGGCTCCATGTTTAAATAAAAACACCACGAACGTTTCCTCTTGGTTTATAAATCGTGATGATGTTTCCTGAACTTTGTCAAATCGAACACATTCAAGTTAAAATCCCCAAAAAATTAATCTAATCATAGAGTCATTGATTATAATTGTAGTAAATCAATATTCCTGTAATGAATGTATATTCAGTAATGGTCTCTGTGTGCTGTGTTTTATAGTGTTGGTGGTAGAGTCCTCCATAGATTCACACTCATGACTAACAGACAGGAAACGATGCAGCATGTGATCAGTGAGGCTGTTGTTAACCTCGGGCCTTTCTCAATACCAAGTACGCCAAGTACAGACTTGAGTACTTGGAAGTATGGACTTGTGACACTTAGTTTGGACTATAGTATAATCCAGTACTTCACTTGACAGTATTTTTATGATCAAACCAAACATGACAACCCTGCTTTTTTCGTTTTCATTTAAAATTTAAAAAAATTATACATAATAATATATATAAATATAAATATATATATATATATATATATATATATATATATATATATATATTCATATATAGATGTATATGTATGTGTGTAAATATATATATACATATAATTAAAAAATGATGGCAATAAAGTGACACATATATTTGAATAGATTTTAAGTTTGATAAAAAAATATTGAATAAATTAAAAAAGAGTATATATAGAATAATAATAATAAGTATATCCAAATCAATTTCTAAAGAAAAACTGATTTATATTTACTGAGTATCGGAGCAAAAGTAATTTTGAGTTACTCAATATCTGGGTGAACTTGATTTGGTTTTATTAATCCTCTGAAGGAAATTTTATTATATTTACTGATTATTTTGAGATAAATTGATAAAAGCTTACTAAATATCTGGATAAACGACCAGTCACGCTGCCAATATTTTCAACTACACAGTTAAAGACTGTCAGAGGTGAATTTAATGATGAAATATTATACGAAACTTATAGAAAACTTACATTTCTGGTCTATTTCTCTGCTGCGTTGGTGCTCAGCCCTCTGGTATCTCCGGACCGGGTAGCCTACCTGTGGACTACTGGAACAAAAAAAATGAGCTCACTCTCCCTCCACCTTAGCTAGGCTAACGTTAGCATATAGCAGACACCTGTAACGCCTGGAAGGGTGTAGCCAATCGAAGGCAGAGTAGGGGGCGGGTCTTTCCACAAGGCATTATGGGTAGATGCCCCCTGCATCCTGTCCCCTCCATTTACTGCCTGATAATAATCAATATAATACGTTGTTATCATGAGTAGTAGTGAGCTAATGACTGCTTCTGTCTGAAAGGTTCTCACACTGAAGTACACTCAAACAACACAAAGCTCTGCTCTGTCTTCTGAGGGAACGGGCTAAATAAGAATAAAAAATTAAATAAAAAATAATCACAATTGTTTCTTGTCTTTTACATATTGTCATATCAAATATTACCCTTTAATCTACTCTACTGTGATTGGCTGAATAAGAAGGAGACATCAAAAAACAGTGTTGTTTTTAAATGCAGGTTCAACTGTCTGAATATAAATGTAACAACATCACAATATTTTTTAGATGAACAATGTAAATACATTTACAAACAAATATTTGTGTATTTTTTTCACATTAACTTAAAACAACAAATATGTGTCTATTTCTCCAGGACTCCCAGCTGAAGGAAATCACACATCAACAGGTAAAATGAGAAAGAAAAGAGAAAGAAAGAACCAATGAAGCAGAATCAGCATTAAAGTTTTAGTTTGATATTTTATTAATTAAATTCATCTCTTTACTGACGACTCTCTTGTTTCTGTTCCGAAGCTGTCAGGTTGGTGGGAGGAGCCAGTCGCTGTGCAGGAACACTGGAGATGAAACATGAAGGAAACTGGAGACGAGTATCTGACTCTGACTGGACCCTGAAGACAGCAGCTGTTTTCTGTAGAGAGCTGGACTGTGGCTCTGCTTTTTCCATCAGACAGGGAGAGGAGTCCTCAGTGAGATCTGTGTGGTGGATCGACTCTAACTGTGTTCAGTCTGGATCTGCTCTGAGAGAGTGTTTAACATCACATTCCTCTTCCTCCATCGTGGATCTCACCTGCTCAGGTAAGCTCATCAGTGACATCATCTATCACAGTAATGTATCCAGGTTGACACATTCAGCAGCTAGAATGGCAGCAGACTTGTCTGATGAGCTGCTGCCTCAGTAAATCAGGTGCTGAATGCACCAAGATATCTTTATATTAGCGCTGGGCAAGTTAACTCGTTATTATCGCGTTAACGCATTAATTAATTAACGGCGACAATTATATCATCGCGCATTAACACAGTTTTTTTTAAATGCAATACACACCGTTGACGCCAGCAATTCACCCAAACAAACGGTGGAGGAAGGCTTCAGCAGACTACGTTGGATGCAGCATGTGGGAGAATAAACAAAAGTATGAAAAGCTAACAAACGCCACAGAGAAGTGGATAGATGCAAACTGCAGGTCGATCAGTATTGTGGAAGATGTCGGTCTGAGGATCGTTCTTATGATGAACGAATGACGGCACGAATGAGCCTCCCTCCAGACGCACCATCACAAGAAGAACACACGAGTTGTATGAAAAGGAGAGGACTACAAAAGAGACGGCGTTACAACGTGCACCGACTGTCACTCTCCATGGAGACTACTGGACATCGCTGGGTAACCGTCATCACCTCGGAGTTACAGTGCATTATATTGATGAACAGTGGGAGCTGCGTTCACATGCTCTGACTGTCATGAAAACAGACAGACATTTTGCTGAAACGTGTGCGGAACATTTTATTCATGTTGTACAGCAGTGGAACGTTTAAATAAAGTCACACACTGAGCACAGATAGTGAAGAAATATAACTGATACTGTGTGAAGAATACTGCTGTTAAAAAACACCTGATCTGTTTAAAGTGTTTGCAAACCAAATGTTATTGCACTTTTGTTCATATAGCAGTACTTTTAAAATAAAAGTGCACAATACACTACTTTTGAATTAATTATTGAACTTTGCGCACAACAATGCGATTAATCGCGATTAGAAATGTTAATCGTTGCCCAGCACTACTTTATATATGAAACCTCCATGTGTGCTGCTTCAGAAGTCCTCTGGGCCGACCACCAACCACCCTGAAAGGACTCCTCCTTCAGCTTCACAGCTTTCTTATTCATTGGTTTCCACCAGCAGCTTCTTTGGTTTCCACCATAACAGGCACCAATGACCTACTGGACACAACTTTGAGCAGCTCAGCTCAGCCGGGGGTTCGTCAGTACCTCCACACCGTCCTTCAGCCTGGACACTCCTTCAGGAGAGAGTCCAGCCCCATCTCTTTTACATTTTAGGGATCATTTTATGAACAGATTTATATTCTGGGTCACAGATCTTCTAAGAAAAATAAGACAGAATGTTATTTAATGTCTGGTGTCTTTTATCTCTCTCTCGTTCATCTTCTATTATCTCTCCAGACTCTGTCAGGCTGGTGAATGGGACTAGTGTGTGCTCAGGCAGACTGGAGGTGAAGTCTAACCAGTCTAACCAGTCTAACCAGCGGTGGTCCTCAGTGTGTGAAGATGACTTTGACCAGCAGGATGCAGAGGTGGTCTGTAGGGAGCTTGACTGTGGGGCTCCTTCAGTCCTCCAGGGGGCGCTCTATGGAGAAGTGGAGGCTCCAATGTGGACCAAAGAGTTCCAGTGTGGAGGCAATGAGTCTGCTCTCCTGGACTGTAGAAGCTCAGGCTCAGATAGAAACACCTGCTCACCTGGCAAAGCTGTTGGACTCACCTGCTCAGGTAGAAGAGGAGCTGCAGCTTTGATCTGGTTCATATCTGTTCTACTGAAACTCACTTTGTTCTTTTACTGACGACTCTCTTGTTTCTGTTCAGAACCTGTCAGGTTGGTGAGAGGAGCCAGTCGCTGTGCAGGAACACTGGAGGGGAAACATGAAGGAGACTGGAGACCAGTAGATGACTCTGACTGGACCCTGAAGGAAGCAGCTGTTTTCTGTAGAGAGCTGGACTGTGGCTCTGCTGTTTCTATAGGACAGAGAAAGGAGTCCTCAGTGAGATCTGTGTGGTGGATCGACTCTGACTGTGTTCAGTCTGGAGCTGCTCTGAGAGATTGTTTAATATCAGATTCGTCTTCCTCCATCCTGGATCTCATCTGCTCAGGTAAGCCCATCAGTGACATCATCAATGACATCATCTCTGACAGCAATGTTTCCAGTATGTTCCTTCCTCTGTCACAGTGACAGTCAGTGGGGTGACTGAACTGTAAAGTCATCCAGGACAACGACATCCTGAAGTGTAGAAAGGTGGGCTTGATTCTAGAAGCTTCAAACCCTCCATAGACTGCTGAGCTCCACCTGGCAGGACACACCTGTCTGTCTGTCTGTCTGTCTGTCTTTCAGTCTGTCAGTCAGACCTGTGACATCACATCCTTCTTCAGGGTCCATCTCGTTCAACGGAGGGTAAACGTGAACTTTCATCATCCCTCTGTGTTTACAGACCTGCTGCTTCAGCCAATCATCACTGTGTCCTCCTCAATGTACGGGGTCTCCGGGGCCCAGCAGCAGGAGGCTTGGGCGCTCAGGCGCTCCACCTTCACCATCTCCTGCTCCATCCAGCCACAGTACCCAAATGGCTCCTTCCAGCTCACCTTCACCTCCTCCAACTCAGCACACAACTACACCCAGCCAGCTCTCAATCACTCCGCCCACTTCCTGTTTCCTGCTGCAGAGCCCGCCCACCAAGGAAGCTACAGCTGTGTTTATCACCTCTATGTTTTTAATCATAACTTCTCCTCTGAGAGCCGTCTGCTCTCCCTCACTGTGTTGGGTAAGCTGACTGTTTACATGCAGGTTTGAAGATGATTGGTCCAGACCGACTGAAGATGATCAGCTGACTACAGAATCCATGCATGTTGTTGTTTCTGGAATGACTCTGTGACTCCTGTCATAGTGTTTCACATGTCATATAGTAACCAAACCTAAACACAGTCTATAAAAGGCAACAGCTAACAATATACTCTAGGACAGAGCAGGTTTGGTTACCAGGATAACTCTGGTTCTCTGAGAACTGAAGCACCTTCTGATGTGACCAATCACAAAGCTCCACTGCCACCACATCGGTCATAACACCCCTCAGCCCTCAACTCTTCATTTTCAAGTGTAGTTCCTCCACCTATCAGAAGCAAGAAGGGCGGTGTGCTCCGATACCTCACTCAGAGAACCAGGGTGATCCTGGAAACCAAACGTTGAGACAGTCGTTAACGTGTTAATGTGTGTCAGTGATTGTAGATTTCAGGGTCAATGGAGCTGTTGGACTCATGATGTCATGTGATGCGATGACTGTCCATGTGTTTGTTCAGATCCATTACCTCTGATCATCAAAGCGATCGTCCTGCCGCTGACTCTGCTGGTGGTGAACGTTGCCCTTTACTCCTACTGTAAGGTACTGACACACGTCTGTTGTTTAGACCAGCGACTGAAATGAAGCTCTCGCTCTGTGTTCAGTGAACTGAAGATAAGACTGTGCTGTCATGTCTCTCCAGGCCAACAGGGGGCAGATGCCGTGCAGACAGAAGAACACTGAGCTGGGTCCTTAGAACCTGGGTGTTCCTGCAGCTGAAGAAGAAGGAGCTCAGGGAGCAGAGTAGCTCCTCCAAGGAGCTCATCTCACATCCAGATGATTTCTACCACACAACCACCATCAGCTCCCTTTTATACGCATGTTCCCTTGAAACAAGAAGGCTGAATATTATATCACATTATTATAGACTGTCTTTCTTACTCTCAACAATGTGTTGGTCTCTCCATACCTTCTGACTTCCTGTCTGTGGCTCTCAGCTCCAAGCCCATTGGTTACTGCTGAAGACGTGAATCTTTAAAAACACCTCACAGATATAAAGTTTCATTTGAAAACTAGACTTGAGAGCAGGTTTACCAGAGTCCAAGCAGAAACCAAAGACTATCAGGATCAATGTTAATGTGATATATTAGAATGAACATGAAACATTGACATTTATCTTCTACATTCTGTAGAGCGATACTCAATGTTGACAATCTGTTGTTGTTTGTCTTTTAAAAAATATAATGAACTTTATGACTTATTGTAGTGAGCAACATTTTGGCAGCAGGACAACATTTAGCTAAAAGATAATCATAATAATGCAAATTGGAACAATGTCCCACTGTGATCAGCCCCTAAAAACTCATTTATTTGAGATTCAGAAATGTTACTAGTTTGCTCATAGTTGTACTTTATGATTTTACTTCATTTTGTAATTAAGTTGTTATTAATGATTCTGCTTATTTTTTAGAATTAAGGATTTTGCTTACATCATTAGAAAATTGTAAGTTTTGATTTTGCTTGTTTTTTTTACAATTAGAGGGTTTTACTTATCATATGCATTTTGGTTAATTTTGTTATTAAGGATATTAGTTATTTAGCTAATTTTTGTTCTTCGTAAATTGATTTAATTTTGTAATGAAGGAATTCAAAAAAAATTATAATAAAGGATTTTGCTTAAATCATGAGCGTTTCGCTTGATTTTGTTATTGAAGTGACCTTTTTCATTACAATTTTGCTTATTTTGTACTTCATGAATTTCTAATATTATGTAATTAAGGATTTTTCTTATTAATAAGATTGTTGTAATTATGGGTTTTTCTTATTTCATAAGTTTACCTCATCTCATCTCATCTTCGACCGCTTATCCGGGATCGGGTCGCGGGGGCAACCGCTCCAGCAGGGGACCCCAAACCTCCCTTTCCCGGTGCCACATCAGCCCGCTCTGACTGGGGGATCCCGAGGCGCTCCCAGGCCAGTTTGGAGATATAGTCCCTCCACCTGGTCCTGGGCCTCCCTCGGGGTCTCCTCCCAGCCGGTCGTGCCTGGAACACCTCCCTAGGGAGGCACCCAGGTGGCATCCTTACCAGATGACCGAACCACCTCAACTGGCTCCTTTCCACGCAAAGGAGCAGCGGCTCTACTCCGAGTCCCTCACTGATGACCGAACTTCTCACCCTATCTCTAAGGGAGATGCCAGCCACCCTCCTGAGGAAACCCATTTTGGCTGCTTGTACCTGCGATCTAATTCTTTCGGTCATGACCCAGTTCACATGACCATAGGTGAGGGTAGGAACAAAGATTGCCCGGAAGATAGAGAGCTTTGCCTTGCAGCTCAGCTCTCTTTTCGCCACAACGATGCGGTAGAGCGACTGCAATACCGCCCCAGCTGCTCCCATTGTTCCCTCACTCGCGAACAAGACCCCGAAGTACTTGAACTCCTTCACTTGGGGTAAGGACTCATTCCCTACCCGGAGTGGGCAATCCACCGGTTTTCTGCTGAGAACCATGGCCTCAGATTTAGAGGTGCTGATCCTCATCCCAACCATTTCACACTTGGCTGCGAACCAATCCAGTGAGTGCTGGAGGTCACAGCCCGATGAAGACATCAGGACCACATCATCTGCAAACAGCAGCGTTGCAATCCTCAGCCCACCGAACTGTAAACACTCCTGCCCACGACTACACCTCGATATCCTGTCCATGAATACCACAAACAGGATTGGTGACAAAGCGCAGCCCTGGTGGAGGCCAACCCTCACCGGAAACGAGTCCAACTTACGGCCGAGAACCCGGACACAGCTCTTGCTTTGGGCTTACAGGGATTGGATGGCCCCCAGAAGTGGCCCCCTCATCCCATACTCCCGCAGCACCTCCCACAGTATCTCCCGGGGGACCCGGTCATACGCCTTCTCCAGGTCCACAAAACACATGTAGACCGGATGGGCGTATTCCCAAGCCCCCTCCAGGATCCTTGCGAGAGTGAAGAGCTGGTCCGTTGGTCCACCTCCAGGACGGAATCGGCATTGTTCCTCTTCAATCCGAGGTTCGACTACGGGCCGAACCCTCCTTTCCAGCACCTTGGAGTAGACTTTACCAGGGAGGCTGAGTAGTGTGATACCGCGATAATTGGCACACACCCCTTCTCCTTTCATAAGAACTTTGCTTACTGTTGTTAAGTATTTTGATTACTTTTGTGCTAAAGAGATTTTTATACAAAATATCCTCCTAATCAAACAATCTGAATAAAATATGAACACATACATAAAACTAAACACTCATACTTGTATTGTACAGATACATTTAGTACTAGTACTACTTGTTGAACATGAGTCCAGTCGGATCATCTTTGGCCGTGGTTAGGGACTGTAGAGAATTGGTTATGATAGAACTGGTTCTGGAGGGGTCTGGATCAGGACTCCAACAAGACTTTCTTGTATTTTACCTCTGAAAAGTGAAAGGCAGGTGTGTAAGTTTGACTCTACTGAATATCTTTGGCTTTTGGACTCTTGGTCGGACAAACCAAGACATTTGAAGATGCACGAAACACCACTCGTGTTTTATACACTCAATGATTGATTACTTTAAAAACATAACTGATGGATTCGTCAGCTATTAATATTATGCTTAGTTGCAGCTGTAATGTCTCTCTGCTGATGTTGAAACATGTACCGGAAATAATAAGAAGACGCTGACAACTTTAATCTGATACGAACATCTCAGCCTGGCCTGGTGGTCATGGAAACAGTTGCACAATCTGCAATCAGTCAGCAGCTTCTTGTGAAATTAAAGATCATCAAATGTCACAGAAACACAGTTCAGAAAGGTTTGCCAAAATTCACAGAGTGTAAATATCATCTTAAATGGACCGATTTAACAAAAGGCATGGGCAGTGAGAAAGAAACTCAAAACAACCACAAAAAGTTAAAAAATCAAACCCGAAGAGCCATAATGCAACTACAGAGAGAGTGATGTGAATGTTGTCCTGCTGCCAAAATGTTGCTCACTACAATAAGTGAAGTCATGAAGTTCATTATATTTTTTAAAAGACAAACACCAACAGATTGTCAACATTGAGTATCGCTCTACAGAATGTAGAAGATAAATGTCAATGTTTCATGTTCATTCTAATATATCACATTAACATTGATCCTGATAGTCTTTGGTTTCTGCTTGGACTCTAGTAAACCTGCTCTCAAGTCTAGTTTTCAAATGAAACTTTATATCTGTGAGGTGTTTTTAAAGATTCACGTCTTCAGCAGTAACCAATGGGCTTGGAGCTGAGAGCCACAGACAGGAAGTCAGAAGGTATGGAGAGACCAACACATTGTTGAGAGTAAGAAAGACAGGCTATAATAATGTGATATAATATTCAGCCTTCTTGTTTCAAGGGAACATGCGTATAAAAGGGAGATGATGGTGGTTGTGTGTTAGAGATCCATCTGGATGTGAGATGAGCTCCATGGAGGAGCTACTCTGCTCCCTGAGCTCCTTCTTCTTCAGCTGCAGGAACACCCAGGTTCTAAGGACCCAGCTCAGTGTTCTTCTGTCTGCACGGCATCTGCCCCCTGTTGGCCTGGAGAGACATGACAGCACAGTCTTATCTTCAGTTCACTGAACACAGAGCGAGAGCTTCATTTCAGTCGCTGGTCTAAACAACAGACGTGTGTCAGTACCTTACAGTAGGAGTAAAGGGCAACGTTCACCACCAGCAGAGTCAGCGGCAGGACAATCGCTTTGATGATCAGAGGTAATGGATCTGAACAAACACATGGACAGTCATCGCATCACATGACATCATGAGTCCAACAGCTCCATTGACCCTGAAATCTACAATCACTGACACACATTAACACGTTAACGACTGTCTCAACGTTTGGTTTCCAGGATCACCCTGGTTCCTGGTGGTGGTGTGCTCTGATACCTGAGTGAGGTATCGGAGCACACCACCCTTCTTGCTTCTGATAGGTGGAGGAACTACACTTGAAAATGAAGAGTTGAGGGCTGAGGGGTGTTATGACCGATGTGGTGGCAGTGGAGCTTTGTGATTGGTCACGTCAGAAAGTGCTTCAGTTCTCAGAGAACCAGAGTTATCCTGGTAACCAAACCTGCTCTGTCCTAGAGTATATTGTTAGCTGTTGCCTTTTATAGACTGTGTTTAGGTTTGGTTACTATATGACATGTGAAACACTATGACAGGAGTCACAGAGTCATTCCAGAAACAACAACATGCATGGATTCTGTGGTCAGCTGATCATCTTCAGTCAGTTTGGACCAATCATACATGTAAACAGTCAGCTTACCTAAGACAGTGAGGGAGAGCAGACGGCTCTCAGAGGAGAAGTTATGATTAAAAACATAGAGGTGATAAACACAGCTGTAGCTTCCTTGGTGGGCGGGCTCTGCAGCAGGAAACAGGAAGTGGGCGGAGTGATTGAGAGCTGGCTGGGTGTAGTTGTGTGCTGAGTTGGAGGAGGTGAAGGTGAGCTGGAAGGAGCCATTTGGGTACTGTGGCTGGATGGAGCAGGAGATGGTGAAGGTGGAGCGCCTGAGCGCCCAAGCCTCCTGCTGCTGGGCCCCGGAGACCCCGTACATTGAGGAGGACACAGTGATGATTGGCTGAAGCAGCAGGTCTGTAAACACAGAGGGATGATGAAAGTTCACGTTTACCCTCCGTTGAACGAGATGGACCCTGAAGAAGGATGTGATGTCACAGGTCTGACTGACAGACAGACAGACAGACAGACAGACAGGTGTGTCCTGCCATGTGGAGCTCAGCAGTCTAAGGGGGGTTTGAAGCTTCTAGAATCAAGCCCACCTTTCTACACTTCAGGATGTCGTTGTCCAGGATAACTTTACAGTTCAGTCACCCCACTGACTGTCACTGTGACAGAGGAAGGAACATACTGGAAACATTGCTGTCAGAGATGATGTCATTGATGATGTCACTAATGGGCTTACCTGAGCAGATGAGATCCAGGATGGAGGAAGACGAATCTGATATTAAACAATCTCTCAGAGCAAATCCAGACTGAACACAGTCAGAGTCGATCCACCACACAGATCTCACTGAGGACTCCTTTCTCTGTCCTATAGAAACAGCAGAGCCACAGTCCAGCTCTCTACAGAAAACATCTGCTTCCTTCAGGGTCCAGCCAGAGCCATATACTGGTCTCCAGTCTCCTTGATGTTTCACCTCCAGTGTTCCTGCACAGCGACTGGCTCCTCCCACCAACCTGAGAGGTTCTGAACAGAAACAAGAGAGTCGTCAGTAAAAGAACAAAGTGAGTTTCAGTAGAACAGAAATGAACCAGATCAAAGCTGCAGCTCCTCTTCTACCTGAGCAGGTGAGTCCAACAGCTTTGCCAGGTGAGCAGGTGTTTCTATCTGAGCCTGAGCTTCTGCAGTCCAGGAGAGCAGACTCATTGCCTCCACACTGGAACTCTTTGGTCCACATTGGAGCCTCCACTTCTCCATAGAGCGCCCCCTGGAGGACTGATGTAGCTCCACAGCCAAGCTCCCTACAGACCACCTCTGCATCCTTCTGGTCAAAGTCATCTTCACACACTGAAGACCACCACTGGTTAGACTGGTTAGACTTCACCTCCAGTCTGCCTGAGCACACACTAGTCCCATTCACCAGCCTGACAGAGTCTGGAGAGATAATAGAAGATGAACGAGAGAGAGATAAAAGACACCAGACATTAAATAACATTCTGTCTTATTTTTCTTAGAAGATCTGTGACCCAGAATATAAATCTGTTCATAAAATGATCCCTAAAATGTAAAAGAGATGGGGCTGGACTCTCTCCTGAAGGAGTGTCCAGGCTGAAGGACGGTGTGGAGGTACTGACGAACCCCCGGCTGAGCTGAGCTGCTCAAAGTTGTGTCCAGTAGGTCATTGGTGCCTGTTATGGTGGAAACCAAAGAAGCTGCTGGTGGAAACCAATGAATAAGAAAGCTGTGAAGCTGAAGGAGGAGTCCTTTCAGGGTGGTTGGTGGTTGGCCCAGAGGACTTCTGAAGCAGCACACATGGAGGTTTCATATATAAAGTAGTGCTGGGCAACGATTAACATTTCTAATCGCGATTAATCGCATTGTTGTGCGCAAAGTTCAATAATTAATTCAAAAGTAGTGTATTGTGCACTTTTATTTTAAAAGTACTGCTATATGAACAAAAGTGCAATAACATTTGGTTTGCAAACACTTTAAACAGATCAGGTGTTTTTTAACAGCAGTATTCTTCACACAGTATCAGTTATATTTCTTCACTATCTGTGCTCAGTGTGTGACTTTATTTAAACGTTCCACTGCTGTACAACATGAATAAAATGTTCCGCACACGTTTCAGCAAAATGTCTGTCTGTTTTCATGACAGTCAGAGCATGTGAACGCAGCTCCCACTGTTCATCAATATAATGCACTGTAACTCCGAGGTGATGACGGTTACCCAGCGATGTCCAGTAGTCTCCATGGAGAGTGACAGTCGGTGCACGTTGTAACGCCGTCTCTTTTGTAGTCCTCTCCTTTTCATACAACTCGTGTGTTCTTCTTGTGATGGTGCGTCTGGAGGGAGGCTCATTCGTGCCGTCATTCGTTCATCATAAGAACGATCCTCAGACCGACATCTTCCACAATACTAATCGACCTGCAGTTTGCATCTATCCACTTCTCTGTGGCGTTTGTTAGCTTTTCATACTTTTGTTTATTCTCCCACATGCTGCATCCAACGTAGTCTGCTGAAGCCTTCCTCCACCGTTTGTTTGGGTGAATTGCTGGCGTCAACGGTGTGTATTGCATTTAAAAAAAACTGTGTTAATGCGCGATGATATAATTGTCGCCGTTAATTAATTAATGCGTTAACGCGATAATAACGAGTTAACTTGCCCAGCGCTAATATAAAGATATCTTGGTGCATTCAGCACCTGATTTACTGAGGCAGCAGCTCATCAGACAAGTCTGCTGCCATTCTAGCTGCTGAATGTGTCAACCTGGATACATTACTGCCATAGATGATGTCACTGATGGGCTTACCTGAGCAGGTGAGATCCACGATGGAGAAAGAGGAAGATGATGTTAAACAATCTCTCAGAGCAGATCCAGACTGAACACAGTTAGAGTCGATCCTCCACACAGATCTCTCTGAGGACTCCTCTCCCTGTCTGATGGAAAAAGCAGAGCCACAGTCCAGCTCTCTACAGAAAACAGCTGCTTCCTTCAGGCTCCAGTCAGAGTCAGATACTCGTCTCCAGTTTCCTTCATGTTTCATCTCCAGTGTTCCTGCACAGCGACTGTCTCCTCCCACCAACCTGACAGCTTCTGAACAGAAACAAGAGAGTCGTCAGTAAAGAGATGAATTTAATTAATAAAATATCAAACTAAAACTTGAATGCTGATTCTGCTTCATTGGTTCTTTCTTTCTCTTTTCTTTCTCTTTTTACCTGTTGATTTGTGAGTTCCTTCAGCCTGGAGTCCTGGAGAAATAGACACATATTTGTTGTTTTAAGTAAATTTTAAAAAAATACACAAATATTTGTTTGTAAATGTATTTACAATTTTCATCTAAAACATATTGTGATGTTGTTACATTTATATTCAGACAGTTGAACCTGCATTTAAAAACAACACTGTTTTTTGATGTCTCCTTCTTTTTCAGCCAATCACAGTAGAGTAGATTAAAAGGTAATATTTGATATGACAATATGTAAAAGACAAGAAACAATTGTGATTATTTTTTATTTAATTTTTTATTCTTATTTAGCCCGTTCCCTCAGAAGACAGAGCAGAGCTTTGTGTTGTTTGAGTGTACTTCAGTGTGAGAACCTTTCAGACAGAAGCAGTCATTAGCTCACTACTACTCATGATAACAACGTATTATATTGATTATTATCAGGCAGTAAATGGAGGGGACAGGATGCAGGGGGCATCTACCCATAATGCCTTGTGGAAAGACCCGCCCCCTACTCTGCCTTCGATTGGCTACACCCTTCCAGGCGTTACAGGTGTCTGCTATATGCTAATGTTAGCCTAGCTAAGGTGGAGGGAGAGTGAGCTCATCTTTTTTTGTTCCAGTAGTCCAAAGGTAGGCTACCCGGTCCGGAGATACCAGAGGGCTGAGCACCAACGCAGCAGAGAAACAGACCAGAAATGATAGATAGATAGATAGATAGATAGATAGATAGATAGATAGATAGATAGATAGATAGATAGATAGATAGATAGATAGATAGATAGATAGATAGATAGAAATTATTTCGTTACAAGCAGCAATAGGTTCCAGAGCAGCAATAGGTTACAGGTATAAAAATCTTAATATTATATATAAAGAAAAAAGAAAAAGAAAAATACAAGAAAAATACACATGTCACAATACACAATATATACAATTATAATAGAATAAAGATGTTATATAAAAATACACACTATATACACAGTGAATAGAATAACAAAATAATATTAAATCAACTAAATAAACAGTAGTGCAGAGGTTTAACAATTTGATTTGGCCCGAGGTGATTTATTATAGAGTCTTATAGCAGTAGGCAGGAATGTTCTCCTGTACCTGTCCTTATAAGTTTTTTATAAGTTTCATATAATATTTCATCATTAAATTCACCTCTGACAGTCTTTAACTGTGTAGTTGAGAATATTGGCAGCGTGACTGGTCGTTTATCCAGATATTTAGTCAGTTTTTATCAATTTATCTCAAAATAATCAGTAAATATTATTAAATTTCCTTCAGAGGATTAATAAAACCAAATCAAGTTCACCCAGATATTGAGTAAATCAAAATTACTTTTGCTCTGATACTTAGTAAATATAAATCAGTTTTGCTTTAGAAATTTATTTGGATGTACTTATTATTATATATACTCTTTTCTTAATTTATTCAATATTTTTTTATCAAACTTAAAATCTATTCAAATATATTAAGTGTCATTTAATCATTTTTAAATATATGTATGTATATGTACATGTGTGTGTATGTATATATATATATATATATATATATATATATATATATATATATATATATATATATATATAGTTTTTTATTTTAAATGAAAACAAAAAAGCAGGGTTGTCATATTTGGTTTGATCATAAAAATACTGTCAAGTGAAGAACCGGATTATACTATAGTCCAAACTCACAAGTCCATACTTCCAAGTACACAAGTCCGTACTTGGCGTACTTGGTATTGAGAAAGGCCCGAGGCTAACAACTGGAACGCCTAAAAGGGTTCAGCCAATCAGAGGCAGCGAGTCATGATCTCAGTACCTGGTGATGAATACATTGTGTTTCCTGTGAGTTCTTCACAATAAAAGCCCCCAATGTGATTGTCTTGTTGAGGTGTTTTAATGTGACGCAGCATCAGCAGGAACTGTTGAGTCAGCATTAGCAGTAACTTAACGCTGCTCTGATCCGTCTGTAGGAGAGTGAACAGGAAACAGTGAGGCTGATATCACTGATCACATGCTGCATCGTTTCCTGTCTGTTAGTCATGAGTGTGAATCTATGGAGGACTCTACCACCAACACTATAAAACACAGCACACAGAGGCCATTACTGAATATACATTCATTACAGGAATATTACTACAAACATAATCAATGCCTTATGATTAGATGAATATTTTGGGGATTTTAACTTGAATGTGTTCGATTTGACAAAGTTCAGGAAACATCATCACGATTTATAAACCAAGAGGAAACGTTCGTGGTGTTTTTATTTAAACATGGAGGCGGTACAGTTCATGCAGTCAATAATTAATGACACATCGATTTATATTTTTCAGTAGGACGTTTTTTATTTGATTGTAATAATCTTGAACTGTTTTGTGAAATTTCAATGAAATAGTTTTTCAGTTTTACTGTTTCTTTCGTGTGTTTGTAGCTGAAATGTTGACCTTACATGGTTCAACACGTTTTGAAATATTTTGTCACAAGTTTCTAATTCAAACCTGTATTTGTTCACAATCCATTTGTATTTAGTCTGTAGTAGTGTTGCATTCCAGTTGCTGAGCGTTTTAATTTAATGTTATATGTAATGTTAATACGTTTGATGAATTCATTTGGATACTTTTAAATTACTTTTTTTTGTGTTACTTTATGAAAATATCAAAATAAGACTTTATTGTTGCTCAATCACAATCTATTACAGTCTGTCCATCTAATCAATCTATTGCACTGTAGCCTCTTCTAGTTATATGTACTGTATATGTTCAATCGCCCCAAGTTCTCCCACACAACTTCCTTTCTCCGTTCTCTACACTGGCTACCTGTAAGAGCTCACATCCAGTTTAAGACTCTGGTGCTAGCCTACAGGGCTGTGAAAGGAACAGCTCCTTCCTATCTCCAGGCCACGGTCAAGCCTTACACCCCCGCCCGACCACTTCGCTCTGCTGCCTCGGGGCGATCGGTCGCCCCGTCGCTCAGAGGTCCCGGCGGCCGATTGACCCGGTCACGGCTGTTTTCTGTCCTGGCCCCACAGTGGTGGAATGAACTTCCCACTGACGTCAGGACAGCAGAGTCGCTGCCCATCTTTCATCAGGCTGAAAACCCACCTCTTCAGGAAGTGCTACCCTGAGCCTTCCACTCAGCGCTTATTGTTTTCATACTAGCTTGTTGCACTTATTGTATTCGTACTACTTATAGCACAAACTGTTTTTCTTGTTTCTGCACTGTACTTTGGCTCTGAGTTATGCTCTGCTTCATGCTCTTAGATGCTTGTTTGGAAAAGGAAATGTACTTATGACTTCTGGTGACTAGTAGTTCTTTTGATTACCAATGTTGATGCACTTATTGTAAGTCGCTTTGGATAAAAGCGTCTGCTAAATGACTGTAATGTAATGTAATGTAATGTACTGAACATGATTACTATGATACTAAGAACTATTTACTACTTTAACTTCAATACAGACTGTTGACAAAAACTCCTTTATGTATTTGAAGTAAAAATGCAAATATTCAGCATAAATCCTGTTATTATTAATGTTGGCAGGTGGTGCGACTGCTAAATGTCGCACCACATGGTGGAACACGGTAAAACATTAATTTAGAGCAATAAATAATAGGTTAAGGTGACCAAATGGTTCATAACTATAACGTGAATCATTATTATATTCCATGTATTCATTTGTACATTTGTATCATTATTTTTCTCAGTTTAAAAGTAAAATCGAATGCTTAAGATACCAAAAACCTGGACAATAGAATGCAATAATCTTAATTTATTATAAATATAAAACACATTTACAAAATAAGTATGTGTTCGGCACTTTAGACACTCTGAGGGATACTTGTCAAAGTATTAGTGATAATGAATAGTATGAATATATATATATATATTTAGAAATATGTGGTAGTGCCACCTGACATTTTTTAGTTGAAGTTAAAAAATACTGTTAAAAATATATTTAACCACTTTGAAAAGTGAACAAATTAGACCTTTTTTGTGAGTTTAAACACATTGTTCACAAATATGCATTTCATCCAATTTGAAAAGAGTTATTTGTGGTTGACCCATGTGTGTGTGTGTGTGTGTGTGTGTGTGTGTGTGTGTGTGTGTGTCTGTGTGTGTGTGTGTGTGTGTGTGTGTGTGTGTGTGTGTGTGTGTGTGTGTGTTCTCTGATTTAAAGATACAACAGAAATATTGTAATAAAACACATCATCTCTAATTCAGAGTCCTACCTGAGATCCACAACAACAACAGCAGCATCATCAACAGGTGATCCATGACGTCCAGGTGGACCGTCTCTCTGCCCGTCTGTCTCTGATTGTCTCATGTGCTGTCCTCAGTTTATGTCTGCGTACAGGACAAGGTGGAGCTTTACTGAGACTCGTCTTTAGTTTTGCAGATCATATTCACACCTTTCTGAACTGCGGTTGTGTGAAACTAATTATATCTGATTTCACAAGAAGCTGCTGACTGACCGCAGACATAGGAATGTTTCCATGACAACCAGGACAGGCTGAGATGTATATCAGATTAATGCTGTCGGTGTTTTCTCATCATTTCCGATAGATGTGTTAACATCAGCAGTTACAGCTACAAACTACTACTACTACTAGTCAGGAAGTCTAAATACTTCAATTTATTAGCTGTTGATATGGTGATATTTGGTTCTTATTCATTTGAATATTAATCAAAATTGATAGTTTAGTATTAGCAATGTTATGAGTTTACCTTAAATTGCTGTAATGTTCCTTTGGTAAAAAAGGTGATTTCCTGTTAATTACATTGTATCATTTTGATAATAAATAATTACTTTTAGTCAACATTTTAACTCCCTTTTGAACTACTGAACCAACATCATTATGGTTCCCCATTGTTATTGAAATGTAATGTTTTTAAATATTGAGTTCTATTGATAATATTTATTATATTTGTCATTTCCTAACATCCAGACCAGCTCAAACTTCAACATAATGGTGTCCCGTGTGAGGCGTAGGACTGTTTGTAATCATTCATAATTGTGATTTCATAATTGTGAAATATTCATTGGTCAATGGCAACATTTTAGATTCCACTTCTAAACTTAAAAAAGTGTTTAAATTCATTAGAACTAAACACAACGGTGTCGTCTGCATAGAAACTATATTTTGTATTAAAAAGTTTAATTTGCCAGAATTTTATAAAGATAAAATACAAAAATACAAAAAGAATCCCTCTCAATGATCTCTTATGGCCCACTAGAAGTGTGTGGTGGGGTCTGTTTTCTCTGTTCGGGATGTTTCTGGGTGTCATGTGTGTCCGCCAGTCAAAGTACCGATCCACATTCAGAGTGAACAGTGACGGTTTGAATTCAAGCAGTGACTACAACAACCAGCTATTCCTACAACACATGTGCACAAAATAATCACAGAACGTGCTGCTTAAAATATAAGAGTTTACTTCTTTACCATCACTGATTAACACCAATAATATAAATCAACACACATCTAATATACAACTATGTGTTTCCAATTTAAATTAAAGTTATTCAGCGATTTCGACATTTGTTTCCTTAATGGAAGACTATGAGACTTCTTTAACCCTTGAAATGAGAAATAAAGAGTTGTGTCTTCCTATATTGTTCATTTCATTATCAATTAAATAGTCACAAAATTAAGTGTTTGTTCAGGGCGGTCTTAAAATAACCACAAAGAAACTTTAAAATACTACAAAGAAACATAAACCGACTACAAAAAGACTAAAACAACTACAAACATTTTAAAACAACCACAAAGAGATGTAAAAAAAACACAAAGATACATAAACCTTCTGTAAAGAGACATACAACAACATGTTTTAAAACGACTTCAGAGAGACTCAATTCAACCACGAAAGTAAACAACCACAAAGAGAAGTACAAAAATAATTACAAAGAGGCGTAAACCAACTAAAAAGACACTTAAACAACCACACAAGTTGCAAAACGACTACAAAGAAACGTAAAGCTACTACAAAGAGAAACACACAAGTTTTAAAATGACCACAAAGAGACTCAAAACAACACCAACAGTTAAAAGAAAACCACAAACAGATGTAAAACAACTACATAGAGACGTGAACCAACTACAATGAGACTCAAACAAACACAAATGTTTTAAAATGACTATGAAGAGAATCTAACTCTTCCCTATATTTCTATTTCTCTAGCTCTATAGATCTATAGTTCTATAGTTCTAGACTACTTCCATGACCCCACATGCTGTACAGAGCAATAACTAAACAGATTGATGTCAGACCAAAGTGAGAACCAAGACACCAGAGTGAAGAAGTGTCTGACACTCATACATACTCAAACACACACACACACACACACACACACACACACACACACACACACACACACACATAAACACACACACACATACATACTCAAACACACATACTCACACACGCACTCACTCACTCTCTCTCTCACACACACACTCTCTCTCTCACATAAACACTCACTCACTCACTCTCTCTCTCTCTCACTCTCACTCACTCACTCACTCACTCACTCACTCACACACATTCGCTCTCACTCTCTCTCTCTCTCACTCTCACTCACTCACTCACACACACACACACTCACTCTCTCTCTCTCTCACACTCACTCACTCACTCACTCACTCACACACATTCGCTCTCTCTCTCTCTCTCACACTCACTCACTCACTCACTCACTCTTACACACACTCACTCACTCACTCACTCACTCTTACACACACTCATTCACTCACTCACTCTCTCACTTTCTCTCTCTCTCATTCACTCTCACTCACTTACTCACTCATTTCTTGAGATATAATCCTCATCTCGTCAATTTAAATACTCCTGCTAATAAATAACCAAGCCATAAAATAATTTCCCCTCGCGGGATCAATAAAGTTACTATCTATCTATATATCTATCTATCTATCTATCTATCTATCTATAAGTAGGCCTATACATTAATATATAAATCATTTGGTAACAGCCATTACTGTGCATCTATATACACACACACACACACACACACACACACACACACACATACATATATATACATATATATATATATATATACGTATATATATATATAGTATATATATATATATATATATATATATATATATATATATATATGTTATTATACCTTTCATGGCACGATAACAAGGTTGTCATCAGTTTGAAATCTGTCATCAGTTTGAAAACTGTCTACAGAACGTCATCCTGTTGACCATTTTACAGCCTCGTCGTGTAGTTCGTTCATAGCCTAACATTGGCTTATTTACATACCATTTGCTTTTTTTGTAGAGTAAAGTGGTGCAATGACAACCTCTGGGGTTGACCCAAAGATTAAATACGATAAACTTTCATATATGTATTGGGCCGACACAGAAAAGACGTCACAAAGCTGCAAACGTACCCTTTAAACATCACAGACCATCAGCCAATAGAAATTCAGCAAAGCAGACTTTAAAAGTCGAGCAGCTCATACCAATTATACAATAGGTGGGTACGGTTTCGTTCGTTTTTTTATTTTACCGTGTAAAAACGTAAAACGCCACATTCAAACAGGTTTATCGAAGGAGCGACGATAACAGTAAATAGTATTAAATAAGCCCACTCGCGTCATTTTTCTCAGTTATACTCAGATATACGTTTCTACTCGCACCCCTACGTCTTAGACTTGAGATCGTCCGGTGTCAAAGTTGACCGGCGGAGGCTGTCATGTCTTTGTTGCCTCTGTTGCACCTTCATATGTTGTGAATAGAATAGCGGGATAGATGGGAAAATAACGGTTATACGAACAGAAGATACTCGTTTAGACCTTACCCGCAACAGGTACGTCCTACGTGTTTCAAACACTGGTAAAGTCTGTGCAATTTCTATGCGAGGAATCTCAGTGGACCCGAAACCATTCATCCATGCTAAGTTAGCTGAACAGCTAGCTGTTGGCTAATATTAGCTGCACTTGTGGCACTGCTGCTGAATTGCCTCTTTTTTTTAACAATACAATTAACGTTATCTCCCGGAATGCGAAACGTCTGTGATTTCAACGAGGCAGCAACACACTCGTGTATTTACCTGCTAGCAGTGTAACGTTATTTTAAACCTATTTAAATAAAAGAATGAATAACGTTAACTGGTTTCCACTCGGGTTTTTAGCTCGTTAGCTAGCATAGCCGTGGAAGCAGGCGCAGGTGAAACGTTAGCAGTGTTGTCGCAGAGTTTTGCTGTGAAGAATATCCGCTGTTGTGCTTTTCATGAAGTGAACGGCCTGTAATGGCTATTTTAACTTCGTTGTGTCGTGTTACCGCCATCGTCATCCCCCTTTTTTTGGTCGGTATTGTTTTTATCTCGTGGTTTACCTTTTCTTTTTTTGTGTGTGTGTGTTGCTAACTCCACAGTTTTGTCTCAAATGCCCCTGGCACATGCATTCAGATTCATATACACTGCCAGACTCTTAATATGCTAAAAAAAAAAAAAAAAAAAACACACACATGTGCATCACCTAGCAATTCTTTTCCCCTCAATTTTTGCATATTGATTTATTCGATAAAGTCAAACCACCCAAAAGATGGAAGACAAGCTGAATGGATTCCCTGTTGTCTCCCCGGAGTATCTTCAACAGTGGTGAGTCTTCCTCCACACCACAGTGTCGGCCCTACAGATCATACCTGCTAACCTCCCGAATGGCAAAAGTGTGATGAAAATGAAATATAAAGCATGTGTGCCCCCCTGATTTTGATTTACAGTTTTGTGTCTATTGATTTTCTTTCAGCGCAGGGAAACGTAAAGAAAAAGGAAAGCGTGTCTCTTTTTGGTGGAATGATCTCTTCGCTCAATAGGATGCAACGCATGTTTTTGTTTGTTTTGTTGACTGGTGGAACCTCCAGTGTGGGCTTTCTTACCTGGTGTGCAGAGTGATCTGTATCTTGTCCACCGCGCTGAAGCTAATGCAAACTCATACGACA
Organism: Cebidichthys violaceus; assembly: GCF_023349555.1. Lineage (NCBI taxonomy): Eukaryota > Metazoa > Chordata > Actinopteri > Perciformes > Stichaeidae > Cebidichthys > Cebidichthys violaceus. The sequence continues at coordinate 2,478,761 of NW_027176483.1, forward strand.
GACACGCAATCCATTCTGCCCTCGTTAAGGTTTGTTTTAATTGGGCGTCGATTCAGCGTGGATGTAGTTTTTTGGGGGGGAAGTGTTTCCCGTATGTAGTTCACGTTCATTCAAACGGAGCTCCACACACATCTCTCTGAATTCCCTCCAACTGAATAAATGAATCGAATACAAGCGTCGTCCAATAGCCTGGTAAACAATTGGGACCCTAATAATTAAGGGGACCTATCCTTCATGAGGGTCAGCTGACTCTTTGGTCATGTTGCATCAAAACCAGAATCGGGTTTATGAAGTAGGTTTTTCCACATACGAGGGATTTGCTTTGGTGCGTAACGGCAACCGTCGTTAGAGTAAGATCAAAATAGGACATTTATAGAATTACAATAAAAGAACTGAGCGGTTTAAAATGTCGTTTTTGTGTAGAAATAAAACAAAAATATTGTTCAGCGACTGTGCAAAAGTTCACAGTATGACAGAGGGAACGCGCTGGTCTAACTCGGCTCTCACCCTGCAGCACATCCCGCCATGATTCCACTTGTTGTATTAATACCCCCCCCCCCCCCCTGTTTGTTTTTAAAATCACTCTTCCTCACAGGGTTCAGTCTGCACAGCAGTTCCAAGCTCTCCAGGCCCAATATTCAGGCTTCAACCACCACAACCGCCAGTCTCACTACCCAGAGGGGCGGACGGGAGAGACGGCCATGGCACACATGGCTTATCCAGAACCCATGATGGAGGAGCAGGAACCTGCCAACCCGGCAAAACGTACGACCATCCCCCCCCCCTCCTCTTGAACTCCCTCACTGTTTGTAGATCAGCCGGCTCTGGGTTCAGATCCCAGCTTTCTTAATTTAGCGTAAAGCATTGACTCAATTTTTGCACAATTATACCTGCGTGACTAAGTCTGATGTAAGTTTTGTAATACTGCATGACATTAGCATGCTTGCTACTAGTTAGCATGCTTCTGGAATACAGCTGCGTGTGCGTTAGTGGCGGCTTTGTGACGTGGTTTTGACTGGTGTTGTGGTTTGCGTGGAGGTAAAGATGGAGTGTGGCAGGTCTTACTGTTTTTCTTTTTTTTTTGACGTCTCCTCTCTGAACTTTTCCCCTTGTAGCGCCAGCCAAAAAAAGAGGCAGAGCAGCTCAACCCAAGGAACCCAAGGCTCCGAAACCGCCCAAAGTTCCCAAGGCGCCGAAGCCGCCGAAACCGCCCAAAGTCCCCAAGGCGCCGAAGCCGCCTAAGGACCCGAAGGCGCCTAAAGCCAAACCCGGTCCGAAGCCCAAGAAGGCCGCCGAGGCTCAGGCGGACGGCAAGCAAGAGAAGATAGACGAGAGCTTCAAGAAGGTGAAGAGGAAAATCGACCGCTTCAAGGGAATGTCGGAGGAGGAGGTCATGACGAAAACTCTGCCGGACCTGCTGGACTACAACCTAGACTACGTCATCGTAAGACTCCCTGATCAACAAGCGCTGTGCCGTCGGGAATGATTTTTGGGGGGTTTGTAAGCTCTTTTTTTTTTTTTTTTTTTTTTTTTTTTTCAGATTGGTATCAACCCTGGACTGATGGCAGCTTTCATTGGACGGTGGTTTCCAGGTCCCGGAAATCATTTCTGTAAGTTATCCGTCGTGTAATTGTAAAGATGGCTCCTCTGCAGGACTGCAAAAAAAATCTTTATAGAAATTCTTAAGTGTGTGTGTGTGTGTGTGTGTGTGTGTGTGTGTGTGTGTGTGTGTGTGTGTGTGTGCAAGACCCGGTTTGACTTCTGGACCTCAGAAGTGAAGACTTATTTTCTGAAGTGCGGTTCTACAGACTCGCATTAAGAACGTGTGTTGGCTAGAATAGATTGGTTGCTTACATGTCGAAGATGAAGATGAACTAACTGTTGTCGGCCCAGAGAGATAAATGACTAACGCTGACTTTTACGTTTCAGGGAAGTGCCTCTTCCTGTCTGGGTTTACCGAGGAGCTACTCAACCACATGAGTGACACCTCCCTGCCTGGCAAGTACAAAATGGGCTTCACCAACATGGTTGCCAGGGCGACACCAGGGAGCAAAGACCTTTCAACGTAGGTCCAAAGATCTGCCGCTCGCCGCCACGTTAGCTCTCGCAGTGACGCCGTGTCGTAACCGTTTATTTTGCTTTCAATCTCGACAGTAAAGAGTTGCGTGAAGGAGGCAAAATCCTCGTGGAGAAGCTGAAGAAGTTCAAGCCTCTTATTGCTGTTTTTAATGGAAAATGTAAGCACTCTACCACCACAAAGCAACGGCTACAATCTACATTATTCTCCAACGTTGAGTCATATGTTCTTCTTCTTCTTCTTCAGGCATCTATGAAATGTTCTGCAGAGAGATGTTTGGTAAGAAACCAAAGAAACTCGATTTTGGTTTGCAGCCGCACAAGGTCCCCGACTGTGACGTGGTGAGTCCCCGGCAGCCTCTCAAAAGTGGATCTTCTGCCTGGTCGGCTGATCCTAGAGACTAATGGTAGACACTGTTTTCTTTTTTTGACGCAGGCCCTGTATCTGATGCCGTCGTCCAGCGCTCGCTGTGCTCAGTTCCCTCGAGCTCAGGACAAAGTGCACTTCTACATCAAGCTGAGGGAGCTCAGAGATCAGCTGAAGGGGGTCCAGAAGCCCACCGAGGTCGAGGAGGTCGACTACTCGTTTAACCTGTCGTTGGCTAAGGGTAAGCGCCACCGTGGGACGGACGGACGGACGTGTGGTTTGATTAAAGTCATCCGACCTGTGTGTTTCAGGACATCCTGGTTTTATAATCCTGCGTTTGGCGTCTTTTCTGTCTCTTTTTGTTTCGCGTGAACAGAGGACGCCAAGAGGATGGCGATAAAGGAGGAGCAGTACGATCCTGGTTACGAAGACGCCTTCGGCGGTGTGTACGCCGAGAGAGGAGCCGAAGGGGACGCCGCGGCCCCGAGCCAGACCAACGGTCACTGTACGTTCTCCACTGCGGAAAACACAGGTAGCGGTCCGGCGCGTGTTGTCCCACTCCGCGCGCTTTATCGAATCCAAACGTCCAGGTAGATGTTTGGCATGTTCTGTTTAGATTCTTTGATCAAGGGTGGAGAGGTCTTTTGTTTGGTTTCTAACCAGACCAGCCCGTCCTCCCAACAAGTAAGTCCATCTGCAAAGTTTACTGCGCTGCTGCGTGTCTCCACATGTGGATTGATATTCACTAAATTGTCCAATCGTGGTCCTCAGTCCGAGTGTCGTCTTTGTCTTCAGAAGGAGCGCAGGAGGCGACCACGTCTCAGGTACCGGAGGGCCAGCTCCCAGACGGACAGTGGATGACCCAGTCCTTCGCGGACCAGATCCCAGACATCAGCGGGGCTCCAAAGGAGGGCGCCGTATAAAGAAAAGACTTCTTTTTGTTTTTTTTAGATCCTTTTTTTCTTCTTCTTCTTTTTAGTGTCCGAGTGGAATACACACACGTTAGATGGACTTCTTTTTGTAGCGTTTCTGCAGATTATTCTCTCTGCATTTTATTTTGTATTTTTTTTTAAAATATGTGAAATCAGGGACTTGACAATGACGCTCGACCGTCTCTGCAGAAGGTCACGTGTTTAAACGTTCGCACCGCACGACGGTGCAGGAAGCGCAAACGTTCACGTCGTACCGTTTTCGAACGGTATGACGGAGCTCCAGGTGGTTATTTTATACGTTTTTGATTGATCAGTGTGAGCCTTTTTTAACGATCCTCTGTGTGATATATTATTGGGGGATTTTAGTCCATTCACGGTGCTATGAACTGATCACTGGATGAACTCATCGGGCGTGTCAGAGATTCCACGGAGGGGATTCCTGGCAAGCCTTTCATCATCACAGTCGTGATGTCACAGGTTCTGTTTACATCTGGTTTTTTAGTTGGGTTTTTTTGGCTTTAGGAATTTTAGAATTACAGTTTGTATGTTTATGAAAATGTCATTCTGCAAGGACTTTTATGAAACGTGTCCATTAAAATGTCTTGATGATGCCTTTTTTTTTCTATATTATTGGACCGTTCAGTCGCTTCATCGTGAAGACAACCGAGGCGTTTTCTACACATTCTATTAATGAAAGAAAACGACAACATGCAGCGACACACACACACACACACACACACACACACATATACACATACGTTTAAACTAGCTCCAGCAAGTTTCTATTTCACTCACAGTGAAACGAATTTGAAACGTGAGACACTCTGACATGGTAGGAACACCACACAACAATCTAACATGGATGCACGCTTTTGAAAGATGGGGGTGTTTCGCATTTTATGCGGCAATGCAAATGCATACGCAGAAAGCATGCACAGCGTTGGTTTGGTCTTTTTTGGTGAAGCGAGACAGAAAACTATTTTCGGGGGACTGCAATATGTTAAGTGTTTCTTGGAAAGCAAAGCCAGACCTCGAGTAAGCTCTGCCCTCAACCGAGCTGCGTCATCACCGTAAACAGACCATGCAGGCAACTAAGAGAGAGAGAGATTTAGTTTCTGAAGACTTGTCATTTGGTCTTGTAGCTTCCTGGTTTTACGGTCTCTGCGGTTGGACGGTCTAGTTCTGCTGCCGTCTTCCTGTTTTCACGCCCCTCTAATCGACCTTGATTGTTTCCGATTAAGCTCCTGCAGACTGAACACTTCACACACACTACTGGGAGTCTCTTATTGTGACGCAGATATCGTTGTCTTTATTTGGCCCTCATCACAGGATCTCACGCTGAAGTCCAGCACGCTGAAGTCCAGCACACTGAAGTCCAGCACACTGAAGTCCGGCATCTTTATCCCTAAAGCAGCTCGTCAGGGTGACGTTTTAGGTGATTGCGGTGCTGCTGTGAGGCACGGGGGAGAGCTGTGCAGACTTGTTCCCGTTTATAACAAAACACGGGCGCCGACTGACTAGCGAGCAGACGGAACAAGAGGCATGCAGCAGAAGTAAATTCACATAATTTGGTTTTGAATTTACATTTCACAGGATTGAAACGTCCAGTTTTGTAGGATTTATTGGCAGAAATGGAATATGGCGTTAATATGCATGTTTTCTCTTAAGGCGTAACCCCCCCCCCCCCCCCCCTCGTAACTAAGAATCAGAGTATGACCCAAGTGTCGACCCGCTTCTACCGTAGACCAGAACGGACAAATCTCAAATCGAGAATCTGTAGCCTCTGACCCCTAGATGCCACTAAAAACTCTACAAACGAATCGAGATCCTCCAATGAAGTCGGGGTGAAGATCAGCTGCCGGGTGAGGAGTCTCTAGCAGCGTTACACAGGAGCTGGTCAGACTAGACGGTCACAAGTCACATAATAGATGGATGAAGTAACAACAAAAAGGGTTTGTATGATGCCTTCAACTCGCATCATCCTATGAAAACTGTTTCTGTAACAATGAACTAGTGAAACTACAGCTGTGTATCGTACCACTAACAATATGTAGTTAACTGAACCTCGACAAAAGGCTTCTACGGTTACTTTGACGCAATCAAGATGAAAACCAAAATCCAGCAGCAGCTTTGCTTTTGGTTTTCTTGTAAAATCAAGTCTCTGGAATGTTTTTTTGTTTCTTCATGAACTGTGTTTCAAAAACGCCGGTGAGGCATAAGCTCGGTACCTTTTGATTCAGATCAAGGGTTAAAGTCTAGCTTAATCCTAAAAAGGAGCATTTCTTCTACTCCGAAGTGTTTAAGAGATCATGGATAAATATCAGGAGAGCTGCTCTAGTGATGCACATTACATCATCGCTTTGACATTTGCAGTTCTGAGCGGTCTTGTTCTCTTTTCTGCCTGGTTGCCGGCGGATTGAAGTGTCCGTTTCACTCCTGCGGTGTAAAGTCTCCGGTGCCGGGGCTGGGGGAAGTCGGCTGGACCTGAACGGACGGGTGTGAGGGAGGAGAATAAGTCCAGGTTAACGCCGTCATCCCCAAATGAGGAGTTTGAGTCGAGGTCAGCGGTTTCGGTGTCTCTGTCTCCTCCTGTCTGGGCTCTGAGGTCTGAGGAGGACATAAAGACAGATGGAGGGCTCTTTACAATGAGACAGTGTCGTTAATTTGGCAAAATATGTTGCAAAAAACTGATTCATTTGATAAACTCGACACCTGTTGGGGTCTTTGCCTTCGCCGCTCCACGTCTACTGGCGGTGATAACGCTGTCACGATAAAAGACCAACAGAGCACGAGTCCAGCGTTTAGAAGCGATACATTTAAGGGACCGTTGATCCGGTCGCACCGATCGAACCGCTTTACCTTTTGGCGAGTGAAAGGATCAGCTCCACGGGCAGCGCGAGGAGGGTCAGGAGACACATCAGCACCCTCACCGGAAGCAGCCGGGTGACCCGAGACCACCGAGTGTCTCCACGGCAACTGTCCCTGCAGGCCTCACACAGCACTAACACACACACACACACACAAACAAGTTGGCTTCCAACAAACAAAAACCTTCCATTTAATCGCAACTAAAACGTTCTTTGATTTGCAAACCCGTGACCCGCTTGACCCCCTTGTCCTCCTCACCTTTCTTGATGCCCGCCGGGAGGTTCTCGGTGACGTGCAGGCCCGGCCACCAGTGGTCTTCCCGCTGAGGGTTTTGTCCATTCGACACCGTCTTCTCGGACTCCGCCTCCTCGGACTCCGCCTCCTCCACCAAACTGGACGGAAGACGCCGTGTCCCGAGCAGATCTGTAACGGACAGTTAACCGATGACACGCTTCACCGGAGGTCAAGGACTCGGGTTGTGAGGAGGATGACGGTGGAGGAGCTCACCTCTCTCTCTCAGGAAATGGAGAGCGTCCATGTAGCCGTTGTGACAGATCTCAGCCAGCTTCTGTCAAACGCGAGAGTGGAAATCGTGAAGCTTTGTTTTGCTCTTACAACACTAGAGAACTGCCGACGCGCCTCAAGATACATCTGTCTGAACCGAAGTAGAGATCTCTTTGTTTTTAACCCTGACCTCAGGCCTGGGAGGGAGGAAGGAGGTGCAGACCCGGTGCACGTTGCCGGTGTTGACCTGGATGCTCATGTTGCCGTAGTGCGCCTCGAAGAAGTTGAAGGTCCCCTCTCTGGGGCAGATGTCGCTCTCTCCGGAGAACGGGGCCACGGTGATGGTGTTCCTCTGCTCGAACAGAGGCATGTTGTTGCTCAGGGCTCCGTCCATGTAGTGCTGAAGAGAAAGCAGGAGACTGAACAGACCCTGTGTGGCGGTCACGGTAAAGACGTGTGTTCCGTGCATTCAAGGAATTATTTTTACATTTAACTCTCTCTTTTTTTTTTTCATTGTTACCCAGAGGACTCCTGCAGGTCTTGGTGCTCCTCGGGTAAACGTCGCTAGCTCTGTTCGCGCCGTTAGCAACTCATCGTCTGTATATAAGAAGCCGCCGGCTCAGCCGTCACCATGTTGAGAGCCATTTAGAGGCAATCAAAATGTCTCTCAATCTCATATTTAGTGCCTTTTTAAGAGAAAACATGTAGCTAGGACTTCACACGTGATGTCCTCTGGATGCTCTATTGAGACACACTTACAGGGAAGAAAAGCGGTACATCCACTGTTCTATGTTGGTTGTCTCCCTGTATGACTTGTGAACGTGGGTGAAGAATGCGGGTCATATGGAGGTATTAGAATTAAAGTTATTCCATAACAATTAAAGTCATTGTTGTAAAAAAAAAAAAAAAGTTCCTAAAAGTTCACCACAGTTACTTTAAAACCCCTCTTTATAGGATTAATACAAATCTGATTAGAGGGGCTTTGAAGTAAAATCATATTGTATAACGCTCACAAAAACTTCCCTTCAGATTACAGTGTGTACTACTCACCACTCCGTGGTATGAAGGGGGGATGAAACCACAGTAAACGGGGAAAAAGCAGCTGCACATCAGAGCCTGCGAAGTTCAGACGGCGCAGCAGAACAACAAACTTCAGAACGGAACATGTCGGCGCCCCTCCCCTCCTCTCTCCTCCACTCTTACCTGGATGAGCTCCTCTCTGCTGCCGAACTCCGACACCAGAACGTTCTTCCCGTCGGCCAACCTGGTGAGGGACACGCAGAGCTTCCCGGAGGCCCGGAGGTGGGCGTCGGCCGGCAGCTTCTCCAGCAGGGAGTCGCGCACCGTCCGCAGCAGACTGAAGCTCGGGTGGAAGACTCCCAGGGTGTGTTTTCTGGCCTCTTTTGCCACAGTCAAGACATCGGCGCTGAACTGCTCTGAGGGAGGAAGATGGAAACAGCGACGAGTTACAGCTCACGCATGAGTTCAACCTTTAGTAGAAGCAACTGTTGATATTTTCTTCAGCTATTTGGGGTTACTTTTTTTGATCTTGGATATATATATATTTGAAGAAGCAAAAGTTGTGACCCCTATACTCTTCGAGCGGCAAAATGCATTCTGGGTAATGAAGGAAATCTCTTTGTTTGTTTCTTATCTCACTGCTCTTTGCTTGTTATTGCTTTATTGCTTAACACACTCTGCAATAAAAACACAGATTCAATTCAATATCGGCTGTTTCTCCACCATTCATTGTCATTTATAATGTTCATGTTCACCTTCATGCGATGACCAAAATGAATGGTGCTCAGATTCTCCTCTTCTCTCATCTAAGACGCCATTATTTCCTGTTAGTGACATGAAACCGTGCTCTCCTGCTGATTACTGTACCCTAACTTGATTGATGTTTTCCCCCCACGTAGGTGCATGAGAGGACAGTGAGTGACGGGTGTCTCCCCTCGCTGGGCCTCCCTCCTCTTTAAACTCCATGTAGCCTCTGGACCTATTGCATGAACTCTGTGTGTGTGTGTGTGTGTGTGTGTGTGTGTGTGTGTCAGTGAAATCATTACTACAGGCGCAAACAACTGCACTTGCTCTGGAATAACGTGTCCCTGACCTTTTCTGATTGGCCATGCACTTCAACTACTAAAGCAAACAAAAAACATGCAGTAAACACATCAGAAGTACAGTAAGAAAACAAAACATATCATGTTACTTTAAAATGTAAAACACACCGCTTTTACTTGTTCTTTAATGTGATCGTTGCAGAGAGCCATACTGCCGCACTGTCAATGAATAACTTAATGAATAAACAAATGACTTATTGACCTGTTTGGGACAGATTTATTAGGCGTTAGACATTATAACGAGAGGACGAAAAATTGATTTCATTACATTATATAAAACCTCAAAGCATTTTGTTGATCATCACAAGAAACACAAATAGACGGCCAATAAAAGTCGTGCAATGTACAGTAAACTCACCGATGGGAATCCCAACAGTCAAAGCTGCAGCCACGAGACACCCGGATGAAGCTCCGCAGATCTTCGAGGCTCCGTGGACCAGCTGTGGGACCCGCTCCAGGATGCAGCTCAAAGCTCCCAGGTAGTAGATACTCCTGAAGCCACAGCCTGCGAAGGAGATGTTCCACTCCTCGTCCCAGTCAAACATCTTCCCCCGGAGGGGTTTTTCTTCCCCGCACAAACCTCAAAGCCACATCTCCGTCTCTTCAATCATCTCCCGGAGTTCAGCAGGTGCACTTTGGATTCCTGTCAATACTCACTTCAACGCATTGTCTTATCTGCGCCACATCCACATGTGAAATGGGCAGCGCACTTCAGTCGGATATGCTTTGCTATTGCAAAACTCACTCGGCTCAAATGTCACATGTTTCAAAATAGAAAACAGGCTGGAGTCGCTTCACTTACGGAATGTAATTAGGCCAGCAGCATGACATGTGATACTGATTCCATAACCAGCACTGTACTGTGTACACTACAGGAGGGGACGGCAACAACAATCTCACTCGGAGGGATTTCTCCTCTCGTACCGTCCAACTTTCAACTTGTTGCACACCATCACACAGAGAGAAACGGACTTTAAATTCTGTACATGGGTTATTATTTCTAGATCCTGCCGCACCTTTTCTTTTGGAGGATGATATGGAGGACTACATGTGATAACTGATAACATGAGAATGGTACAATACGAGCACATCAGCAGACATTCACGTCATTAAAAATCAATTAATTAAACATATGCATACATTTATAACTTGGTGTCATTTTAGCTTTGTTAATACTCTAAACTTGTTCCTGTTGATTTATGTCTGTACTGTACTCATCAGTAATATTTGAATACTTCAACATTTTAGTTATTTTGCTAGCGTTAAAAAATAAGTCCTTTCATCTCAACCATCGGTATGTTGCCCACGCCAATAACAGTATGAGTTTCAAGGTTTATTGCATGATGGAATGATTCGATTTTGGAAGCTGAAGGGGTAGAGGGATGAAGGGATGCAGGGATAGAGGTAGAGGGATGAAGGGATGTAGGGATGTAGGGATGTAGGGATGTAGGGTAGGGGTTGAGGGATGAAGGGATGTAGGGTAGGGGTCGAGGGATGAAGGGATGTAGGGTAGGGGTTGAGGGATGAAGGGATGTACGGTAGGGGTAGAAGGATGAAGGGGTCGAGGTAGAGGGATTAAGGGATGTAGGGTCGGGGTAAAGGGATGAAGGGATGTAGGGATGTAGGGTAGGGGTCGAGGGATGAAGGGATGTAGGGATGTAGGGTAGGGGTCGAGGGATGAAGGGATGTAGGGTAGGAGTAGAAGGATGAAGAGGTCGAGGTAGAGGGATGAAGGGATGTAGGGTAGGGGTCGAGGGATGAAGGGATGTAGGGATGTAGGGTAGGGTTAGAAGGATGAAGAGGTTGAGGTAGAGGGATGAAGGGATGTAGGGTAGGGGTCGAGGGATGAAGGGATGTAGGGATGTAGGGTAGGGTTAGAAGGATGAAGGGGTCGAGGTAGAGGGATGAAGGGATGTAGGGTAGGGGTCGAGGGATGAAGGGATGTAGGGTCGGGGTAGAGGGGTGAAGGGATGTAGGGTCGAGGTAGAGGGATGAAGGGATGTAGGATCGGGGTAGAGGGATGAAGAGATGTAGGGTCGGGGTAGAGGGATGAAGGGATGTAGGGTCGGGGTAGAGGGATGAAGGGATGTAAGGAAGAAAAAGTGTTGAAGTTCTACTATCCCTCATGTTCACCAGCTGGTCACTAACCTTGTACGTCTGTTTGGTGCTGAGCAGGGATTGTACAGTGGGTTTATTGGCACTTTTTCTTTTTTGCTACAGCTGCCTGCTGCCGGAAACGAGTTTGATGAGTTAAGCTGCCGGCTGGAAGACCAAAACAATGAGCCGAAAGATGCTAAAAAAGGACATAAATAGAAGCTTATTTCAAGAAGAGTTGTGCTGCAGCTAATTGCATCGGATAGAGATTTCATTCACAAAAACTCACTGATATTTTCTTTGACAGCGACGTCACGAAACACAGAATCGTTTTTAATTCATTTATTCAACATTTTCGCTTTCTCCTCTTTCACTGCAACGTTAAACGGAGTTACTTGAATGCTGAAAAGGAAGAATTAAAAAAAACACTGTTTTTCACGGGGTTTGAAGGTTCCTCAGATGCAATATTTCGCATCCATCCCACAGCTCCGCACGAACCCCGCCGCTACCAGCGCTTTTGGGGCGAGTCTGTGGCGTCGTCGCCGAACCCAGAGGCTGTCGGTGGGCGCGGGGGGGGGGCTCCTGGGTGCGCTAGGAGAGTGTTCAGGTCTTCTTTTCTCTGACTGAGGTTGAGGCCCAATGGCAGGCTTGTACATCTGCGCAGCGACGACAAAAAAACAAAGCACACGGTGGAGACAAGGAGTTAAAAGGGAGGAGGTGTTGGTGTGCCACTCCGCCACTTTACCGCTCGGCTTTACCTCCAACAACGCTAACATTCAGCCAAGCGTGACACCGTCTGCTCATTCCTGAAATGATTATGAATGCTATCGTGCTGAATATTAGACTGCACACCTGTCACCGTCCGTCACGTCGTCCTTCCAAGCTTGTTTGTACAAGCCTCCAGCCATGCTGTACAGCCTGCTCACATCCCTCGGTACGTCAAGGATCCAGTCCACAAGTCTAAAAGCAGGAGCAGACAAAGACTACAGTGCTTGTGGCACCAAGACGACAAAAGACGGCGTCTAGATGATTTGACGATGTGGAACACGGGCTAATGCACTTTACCTCTGGGCCAGAGAGAAGGCGGACTTCACTGGCAGAGCGCAGGGGATCTGCAGGTAAGAGGTCACCCTCTTTGGCAGGTACTCGGCCATGCGGGACAACAGACCGCCGGCAGCGTGCGTCTCCCTACAGGCCTCACACAACGCTGACACAAACACAGTTCACAGCATTACATGCACTCGCTCCGGCTCAGCGGTAAACTGTCGTTTCTTTGGTTTGAATCGCCCTTTTACCCTTTTGGATATCAACTGGGAGGTCTTCTGTGAGCCGTGGATCCAGCCAACAGTGCTCTTCCTCGTGCGTTTTCTCTCCATTCTGTTGTCCGCCGTCATCGGACTCTCCATCGGCGGCCGGCTGCTCCGCCTTCGGCTCGCAGCAAGCGGGTTTGGCGGAGTCCGTCTCCGAACTCCTCGGAGGACACTCGCTGCTGATCAGATCTGTGATGGACATTTAAGAATGAGATGATTTCTGCGATAAGAAGCACTGGATTATTGATCATCAGCCAGTGAGGGCCCCCTGCCCCCCTGCTGTTTAACATGAACATTCAACAGTGATCGTGTCCTCACTGTTCTCTTGAAGGAAGCGGAGAGCGTCCGTGTAGCCATTCTGGCAGATTTTAGCCATTGTCTGTAAAATCCAAAAGGGGCTTGGTGAGGATGCATCTAAATATGCTCGGTCTGCATAATATTACAGGCGCGGTATGGTTATCAAAAATAAAAAGAGAGTCGTTGTATATTTGAGGTCGCAGTTACCGATTACAGACCAGAAGAGGGCAGAAAAGAGCCGAGTTGTGGTTCCTGCAGGACTTTGACAAAAACATTTTTTTTTGTAACAACAGGTGGGCCGTATGCGTGGGTATTGGTTAGTGTTGAGAATTTTTTTTTTTGCATATATTAGTGACAGAATAAAACCCATTTTAATTAAACCTTTGTTAAGATTTCAGAACCTTTTTTCTTACAGTAGAGGAATTATGGCTTTTATCCCTCACAAAAAAATAGCTGCACGACAAAAGATGATAAATTCACTTTTTAAAAAGAGAAACAGGAAATGAATATGCATACTCCATAAGGTTGACGCCTCAGAGGGCTGGCAGTAATATGAAATACGTGTGATTTGTGGTCAATTAAAGGATGTTTTCGCTACTTCAAGCGTCTAAGAATAGAGGGTGTCTGATGATGACATCATCAGGGCGTGCATGCTTTAGAAGCAAAAAGTAGTGATCTAGTGATGTCAGATTTTTTTTTTGCTTTTAAATTCAAAAACATCTGAGGCGTTCAAATAAAATGCAACCACAGCAACTTTTCAACAGGATGTCCAAGGGTACAAGGGTACAAGGATACAAGGATACAAGCAAAGTGATGAAGATGAAGCAAATGAATCGGAAATTCAATTACAGTAATTAGGGGACAAAATGAACACAAATGTAGTGTTAGAATTACTCCCCATGGCGTTGACAGTGGGGATTTATCAAATTGCAATGCTGTTTGGTGCATTAGAATAATGCTAGTAATATAATAGATGGAGTCCTTCTTGAATATTGCTTCCTTTAACCCCACACGTTTGCGTATTTACGCAGCGTTAATGGAGTCTGGTCAAGACAAGAAGGGCGCTTCGGCTCCTCACCGAGGGGGATTCCAACAGCCAGAGCAGCGGCTATCAAAGCACCTGCAGACGCTCCGTAGACGTGCGCGAGGCGTCCTGTATGAAGCGAGGGAACCTTTCGAGGACGCAGCTGCAGGCTCCAACATAGTAAATCCCCATAAAGCCGCGTCCTGCGAAGGAGATGCTCCATTCCTTCTTCAGATCGAACATTGTTCCTCTCGGATCCCACCAGAGGAACCCGACCAGCGGCGGCAACAAGCGTTGCGTTAAGATGACGGGGATCACCGTTTGACGTTCACCTGCAGAAAAAAAAAAAACAGCCTCCAAAGGTGACAGAGATAACCGAAGTGATGCGTAATTTCGCCACAATTAGGAGCTCGTCTCCCCTCATTGGCTGAACAAAGTCACATGACAGCAGAACGGCACTCGCGAGCCAGAACGCAAAATCCAAGCAACTCAACACATCAGATCTTGTCAGACACGCGTTAGGTGTTGTGGGGGTTTTGGTACAATGAGCATTCCGGTGGTGGACTTTGGTGCCTTCAGCCTGAGTGAGGCAGATGTTGCTGAGGAGCAGATGCTCGACCTGAGCAAAGAGCTGGAATCAGCTTTCTCTGGAATCGGTTTCGTGTTTCTGCAGAACACTGGGATCACCCAGGAGGAGGTGAGGGAAAAAGAAAATATCGTTGGGTTTGTTGCAATATAACTTAGTAGTAGTAGTAGTAGTAGTAGTAGTAGTAGTAGTAGTAGTAGTAGTAGTACCACACTGTGAAAAATACTCCACTGCAGGCAAAAGTCATGCATTAAAATCCTCCCTGAAGTGAAAGTATGCTGTTATTATGTTAATGTAGCTGTTGCATTTCACTGCTGTGTGTGTTTAACATTGTAGCTCCTTTATATAGTGGTCGGTAGTTTAACAGCCCTGGTTTCAGATGCATTTTCCAGCTGATTGAAGCGTTTATTTATCTGTTAGAAGCAGGAGAGTTCAAAACCGAATGCAATCTGTAAAAAGTAACGAAAGCTGTCAGACAAATGTAGTGGAGCAGAAGTATAACGTTCCATAAAATGGAAAATACTCAAAGCAAATTATACCTCCACTTTGTTCTTAAGCAGCACAATGTCTTTTCTGCTGGCGGGCTCGGATAGGTGGATCGTGTTATGGCCATATTCAAGACGTTCTTCCTGCAGCCGGAAAAAGAGAAGCGACCCTTCAGCAGGAAGAGCTTCGCCGTCAGCCCCAACCACGGCTGGGTGCGTCTGGAGCTCGAGAGGTTCGGGAACCCCCAATGAACCACGAACGCAAAACACACTTTCCTCATCTGCACAAGTTCCAAAAAAATGAAATGACTGTTTTGTTTTGTCCCTCAGGTTGAACCCTCATCGCCCTGAAGACCTCAAGGAGTCGTTCAACGTTACCTCGCTTCATCCCGACATCGTAATGAGTGACTGACTGTTAGAGTTTGACAGAGATTGATCACATTTTATGATATTAATCTGGCGGTCAAAGTACAACTTACTCTATAACCAGTAGAAGTTCTGTGCCATGTGATTGATTTATGTTAATCTACAATGTTCACCAGAGGGCAGAGGTCACTTGTCAAGTGTCCCGCTGAGACACTCCCCCTATCAAAGCTGCAGATAACTAGATGTTTGTTCTTCCCCCTAAAACGGTCAACGGGATCAATATCAGTTCTCCTCTGCTGTAGAAATGGCCATCGGGTGCCGCAAAAGGGTTCCAGGAGATCCAGGCGTCTTTCTTCCAGCGCTGTAAAGAGCTGAGTCTGCGGGTGCTGAGGGTGATGGCCCTCGGTCTGGGTCTGGACCCGGAGGTGTTCCTGAGCGCGCACCGTTTCCTAGGAAGTACGTTCACACTCGACAGTCAAAAGGAGTCTGAATCACAGCTGCGTTCCAAATTGCATACTTTTAGTTCATAATGCAGCTTCCCTTACAAATAGTGTACTGATGCATGCAGTGTGCATTCAATTGGGACATTATTACTTCCTCATAACACCTTCAACTTTGATCCTCTCGCTCATATGTCCGCTGAACAAAGGATCGTGGGTCAGCGATGTCAGAAAAGCACGCTGGGTTGCATATACTGCAAAATGCCAGCAGATGTAAGTAGATCATCCTGGTGTTTTTGGCACCCTTGCATTGGAAAGCACAGCTGCTGACGTGTGGCTCTGTGGTCCTCTGTTTGTCTGCATGGAGTCCATTTAACACGTGTGGACATCTCACACGTTCTGCTGTGCAGGTGAACATAAAGGCATCTGCTCACAGCAACAGTGCTGCAGATGTGGCCAGATGTTCCTAGTGATTCAAGCTTCGCTGATGTAACGCTCGCTAAGTTAACGTTGCCAACACTGTTGTTCTTGTACCAGAGCCACCAATAACTATAGTGTGGATGGATCTGAGGCACACAGGCAGCGTTCGTGACACAGTGTCGTTGTGTTCTCCTCCAGCTGAAGGGAACAGCTCAACGCTGCGGTCCCTGTACTACCCGGCAGTGAACCACGAGAAGGTGAAGGAGGGTCAGCTGCGATGCGGGGAACATTCAGACTACGGCAGCATCACCCTGTTGTTCTGCAGCTCCGCCGGTCTGCAGGTAACGCCCGCGCGAGAATTACCGATCGGGGACGTTTTTGTTTTAATGTTTGTTGCTTTGAGAGAAATCCACCGGACCGTCTGGTTAACCTTCAGGTGCAGAGCCGTTCGGGTGAATTCATCTGCGTTTCCTTCGTCCCCGGAGCGGTCCTCGTCAACGTCGCCGACCTGATGCAGCGCTGGACCAGCGATCACCTCGTCTCCGTGGTGAGTTGAGAGGACTTCTATTAAATCGGTGTTTATCTCATCTGAATGGAAAAGGCTTTGGTTTGTTTAGCGACATGTGAGAATTATAATTCTGGAAACAGATTGAGTCCAAGATACTTTAAGATGAACCTGGTCCACGAGAGGTCAGATGTTACACAGGAATGTTCAGACGTGTTTGCAGCACACCTACAAACTATTAAAGGAGAACGCTCTGCCTCAGGTCCACAGGGTCGTGCTGCCCCCTGCTGGAGACCCCAGCACTCGTCAGTCTCTGGCCTTCTTCGTCCAGCCGGACGACGAGGCTCTGATCACCTGCTGCGACGGCTCCGACAAATACCCTCCGGTCACGGGAGGAGACTACCTGGAGGAGCGCATCAAGGCCTCGTACGGACAGAACTGAGCGTCCACCCGTCGCTCCGGTCACGACTGATGATTACAAACCCGGAAGGTCTTTTTATCAAAATGATAAATCCCACACTGTTTTTACATTTTGAGTTGTTTGATAATCAGTGAGCCAATGTGTACGACTAAAAGAAGAGACACGGAACCTCAGACCTGCAAGCTCATTCATTTTATTGTCCACATTCAAACCTTGTACAGTTTCACGAGTTTGTCTCGCGGGACGTCAGGCGGTGGGACGGACAGAACCGCTCTGTGATGAGGGACAAACCATAACTCCATCTGCTTTATTAATATATAACCCAGTTCAAAAGGTCCCGTTTACAGCGGTGTGGAGAATAAATAAAGTGATTCTATCATGAAAACAAAACAAAAACACACACACACACACACACACACTTTGGAAGTCATACAATTGTCACTCTTAACAGCTGCACAATTATACTACATTAATAGATTTAAACATAATAATTATGTGACTTCATCTGTAAACATGTTATTCAATCATTTGGTCCTAAAGACAGCTGCTTTATGTAAGTATAAACTCTGTAAAAACAAAAAACAAAGGAAATCTTCCTCTAAAGATCGAAAACAAATAAAAGAAGGATGATCAGTGTGGACTCCTCAGAGCTCTGATAACAGCGGAGATGTATTAGAGAACAGGAACATGGTCACATGTGAACAAATGAACAAACATTAACATGGATCCAGAATGTTTGCTCCTCTGATTTCATATGTGGAAGATATTACTCCATAAGTGTCTGACATTCATGTTTATGAAATATTCTGCTCAGTGTAACGGAATAAAGTGTTTCCTCTACGAAACGAGATCAGCGATGATGAACTACAGTGTGCACGACACCCCCCCCCCCACCCACCCCCACCGTTTCACCCCAAATCACTTCCCATGGAGCACAGAGCCCTTTGCTGTGATGACAAAAACAAAAAAAAGGGTTCTATTGTTCAGTAAGAACACTGGACCGGCTCCACGCGGTTCTCTTCCTCTATTTGGTTGCGTTTTGTTTTTTTTCTCAAGTGGGTGTTTTGAAAATCCTGAACTAATTGGAATCATTACAAGGCAAACACTCAATGGCATTCTCTCTCTCACTCTCACACACACACACACACACACACACACACACACACACACACACGGAGCCCCCCCCCCCCCCCCCCCCCCCAGAGGTCCGCTAAGAGTGTCCCGGCACCGGCACGTCTTTCTGCTGGTGACCAGCAGGCAGCGGTTGGCCGTTTCCTGGTACGACTGGCACGGGTTCACCCGCGGCGGCGGCGGCGTCCGGCTCTGCAACACAGAGTCATTGTAGATGTTAGACGAGGACTATTTTCTCAGTGTTTGGAGTCACACGGGACACGTACCTTTGACCGCAGACTTGATCCTTTGGATTTCTTCTACCGCCTGAGGAGACGGAAACAAAAACGGGATTAGTATTATTCTGAGAACACAACTGTGCTCGTTAAGCTACACCAGCTGAGTCTCTCTGTAGCTCACCTGCTGCAGCCCGATCTTCTGAGCGTTGAGTTCCTCCTGCTTCCTCTCCAGCTCCTCCCTCTGCTTCTGCAGCTCCTCCGACTTCTTGTGGATGTCGTTCTCCTCGTTGTCCAGGTGGTTCTCGTACTCTCTCAGCTCCTCCTCGGTGTAGAGGGGTTTCTGATCTAAAGTCTGTGTCGGGGGGGGGAGGGGATCACAGGATGTAATGAGTTCAGTGAACGATCGGGTGAATCAAAGCAGCAGGAAAGTAAGACAGCAAAGTTCAACCAAATCTGGACTGGGCTCAGTCGACGTCTCCTCGAGTAAAGCGTCTCGTTTCTGTCTGCGTCCGTCACGCTCCTCCGTTAAACCCAGGCCTCACCTCCCACTCGTCTTTTTCCAAGAACTCCTCCTTCTGCGTGGCGGCCATGAATTCGCTCAGCGACACCAGTCTGTCTTTGTTGGTGTCCACCTTGAACACAACAACACAAAGCTTCGGTCATCGGCGCGTCGACAGCACCACTAGAGAGTGTCTCCGGGTCCGGTTCTGCGGCGGCTCACCTCATTCATGACGTGCTCCCTCATCCGCAGCCTCTCTTCCTCCATCTCGACCATGTCGTCCTCTTCGTTCTCCGGGGTGTACACCTTCTCCAGCTTTAAAGGACACGTGCAGATGCAAATGTTAAAACTTCACGTTCTTCCCAAAAATGTGCAGAACCAGTTTGGACCCGAAGACTGCGACGGGAATACCTCTTTAGTGAAGAGAGCTTCGAGCTCGCTCTCATCCAGGAAGCCATCTCCGTTGCTGTCTGCGACACAAGACGTTTGTCACAGATTACAGAGTCATACATTCAGAAGGTGCATGACACGAGACCGGGAGCAATGCTAACGACGCTAACGGCGTTAGCTAACGAGCTAACGAGTGTTTCCCCCTCGGGGGGGGGGGGGGAGCAACAGGCCGGGTGAGATGCGAGCGAGTTTTTCCGGTTACCGTGCATTTTGAAGAAGGTCTTGGGATCAAAGTTGTCTGGGTCCAACCCGTCCGACTCCTGCCACACCTCCTTCAGCTGGTCTTTACTGCCCTGCAACGCAAAAACGCAGGAGGTCGTCAGTTCACCTTTAAAGAAGCAGCGCCTCACCCTCCAGTCGCATCGGTGAACTCACGGGGTGGTTCACTTTGGGATGCTCGGCGTGTTTCCTCCTCATCTCCTCGTAGTGCCGCTCCTCCGTCCGGCGCTCCTCCTCGTTCATGCTCCTCAGGCGCTCCTTCCTCTCGTGCTCCTTCGTCATCTCGTAGCGCTTGAACTCGTCGTGGCGGTCCTTGTCGTAGTTCTCCAGGTCTTTGGTCGCCTATAGGAACGAGGCGAGGAGGGGAAATTCACACAAACTTACACGGACTTCACTTTTCTGGAATTGATCCCGACACAAAGTTGTCCGTCAGGTTCATTCTTAGGGGACGTCGCATTTGATGAAGCGATTATACTGTCACAATGTATTGTTTTGGACTGGAAATACTTGCATGTCATTCTTTATTCCACACGAACCCAGAGAGGCCGACTTCCCCTTTGTCTGCTCTCAGTTCACAGGAAACACGTCGCTCTCTCCGACAAAGAACCATGAAGCTGTCATGTGGCCATCCAAGTGTGTGTGTGTGTGTGTGTGTGTGTGTGTGTGTGTGTGTGGGGGGGGGGGGTTATTTGTTCTACTCGAGCAGTCGATGTGCTCTGAGGCAACAGCAGTTATTCCTCTATTTGACAACGCCTGACGCACACATCTCCGTTCGTTCGAAATTTATTCTAAAATTTACCGATTGGATGAGGCGGTCCAGGTCCTCCACCTCGAAAGTGTTGGGATTGAGGTGGTTGAGGTGCTCAAACTGTCTCAGCAGGGCCTGGTGGTCCACCGTCCGGCCTGCAGAAAGGGGGGGGGGGGGGGGGGTTACGAGAATAAGGAAGCCTTTTTGTTATTTCACTGTAGAACAGCTACACACGTGTTGTGCTCCGGTGGGTCTTCGGCATTAGTGACGGAACCTCAGCTGGACAAACGCCGGCTTTGTTTACTTAAGCGTCGGCACCAGAAGACGGTGAAGTAAGAGCAAATGCAAGTCAATGTCACACCGTATTACATCACGCCGTCGTGTTTCAGAGCCCACATCCTACGCTGACGAGTATATATACGTTACAAAACTTCTTGTGCAGCTTGAAGAGGCTCACGTCTCACCGTTCCCCCCCTGCATGTCGTGCTTGGCTCTGATGAGCATCCTCAGCCGGCCCATCTCCTCCCTCTTCAGCTCATCCAGCTTGGTCCGAAAATTGTGGTGGACAAAGTCCAGCTCTTTGGAAAGTTTGCCTTGCTGTGAGCCCCGGGGGGGAAGAATCAACACACCCACACAAAGAGTTTGTGTCAACAAAGACCATTGCACACAAACACAAACAACAGCTCAGTAAGGTGTACTCGTGAGTGTGCAGACGCACCTTGATGTCGTCCATGTTGGCATTTTTGAGCTTTTCTTTGAAGTGGGGGTCTTTCTCCAGGAACTCGATGACTTCCCTGAGGTAGCGGTCGTAGTGCAGCCCGGTCTCCTGAAGCATGGAGCCAAAGCACACATCACTGTTTGTTGACAGAGGACTAAAAAAACACTCTAGCTGGACATAGGGCCATTATGGAAAACCTTTGTGTTACGTAACTCTGTCTGTCTGTCTGTCTGTCTCTCTGTGTGTGTCTCTCTCTCTGTCTCTCTCTCTCTGTCTGTCTCTCTGTGTGTGTCTCTCTCGCTCTCTCTCTCTCTGTTTCTGTCTCTCTCTCTCTGTCTCTGTGTCTCTCTCTCTCTGTCTCTGTGTCTCTCTCTGTGTCTCTCTCTCTGTGTCTCTCTCTGTGTCTCTCTCTCTGTTTCTGTCTCTCTCTCTGTGTCTCTCTCTGTCTTTGTTTCTGTCTCTCTCTCTCTTTCTTTGTTTCTCTCTCTCTCTCTCTCTCTCTCTCTCTCTCT